>NC_134362.1:28224471-28317178 GCF_048569485.1 Anomaloglossus baeobatrachus
GGAGCTCCGGACAACAGGTCAGATTGCCCTCATCAGTGACCGGCCAGCAAGGACGCCCTGAGCCAGGCGGGCCGGTCACAGAGAGTAGGCGGGCCGGATGTGGCCCGCGGGCCGCCCCTTGCCCAGGTCTGGTCTAATAGGTTCATTCCAAACAGTGTGTGCAATGCAAATCAATGGGGAAAACTAACGAGTAACCCAAATTCTGCACTATACACTACTCGCGCACGAATAGTGCGGCATTCGGGTTACTCGTTACATTGTGAGTTTTTCCCATTGACTTGCATTGCACACGCTATTCGGAACGAATACACGAGTATTAGACAGTACTCATGAGTACAGCGAGTGCGAATAGGTACTCACTCATCTCTAGTCAAACTTATTTTTCTATTAGTTGAGCTACTAAAATAATGTGTGCACCTACATATATAGGGCTGATGTCTGATACTTCATTTGTAACAATACTTTATGTTTTTCTTATTTGCATCAAGACTATAATGTACAAAATGTAAACAAAATAGTATATATACTGTGTATATATACACACACACACACTATATAAAAAAATTGACATGATGTAAATATAAAAAATATATAAATGATATATACAGTACAGACCAAAAGTTTGGACACACTTCATTCAAAGAGTTTTATTTTCATGACTGTGAAAATTGGAGATTGACATTGAAGGCATCAAAACTATGAATTACCACATGTGGAATGAAATACTTAACAAAAAAGTGTGAAACAACTGAAAATATGTCTTATATTCTAGGTTCTTCTTTTGCTTTGATTACTGCTTTGCACTCTCTTGACATTCTCTTGATGAGCCTCCAGAGATAGTCACCGGAAATGGTTTTCACTTCACAGGTGTGCCCTGTCAGGTTTAAGAAGTGGGATTTCTTGCCTTATAAATGGGGTTGGGACCATCAGTTGTGTTGTGCAGATGTCTGGTGGATACACAGCTGATAGTCCTACTGAATAGACTGTTAGAATTTGTATTATGGCAAGAAAAAAGCAACTAAGTAAATAAAAATGAGTGGCCGTCATTACTTTAAGAAATGAAGGTCAGTCAGTCCAAAAAATTGGGAAAACTTTGAAAGTGTCCCCAAGTGCAGTGGCAAAAACCATCAAATGCTACAAAGAAACTGGCTCACACGAAAGGAAGACCAAGAGTCACCTCTGCTGCAGAGGATGAGTTTATCCGAGTCACCAGCCTCAGAAATCGCAGGTTAACAGTAGCTCAGTTTAGAGACCAGGTCAATGCCCCACAGAGTTATAGCAGCAGACACATCTCTAGAACAACTGTTAAGAGGAGACTTTGTGCAGCAGCCTTCATGGTAAAATAGCTGCTAGGAAACCACTGCTAAGGACAGGCAACAAGCAGAAGAGACTTGTTTGGGCTAAAGAACACAAGGAATGGACATTAGACCAGTGGAAATCTGTGCTTTGGTCTGAGGAGTCCAAATTTGAGATCTTTGGATCCAACCACCGTGTCTTTGTGCGATGCAGAAAAGGTGAACGGGTGGACTCTACATGCCTGGTTCCCACCATGAAGCATGGAGGAGGAGGTGTGATGGTGTGGGGGGGGCTTTGCTGGTGACACTGTTGGGGATTTATTCAAAATTGAAGGCATACAGAACCAGCATGGCTACCACAGCATCTTGCAGCGGCGTGCTATTCCATCCGGTTTGCGTTTAGTTGGACCATCATTTATTTTTCAACAGGACAATGACCCCCAAACACACCTCCAGGCTGTGTAAGGGCTATTTGACTAAGAAGGAGAGTTATTGGGTGCTACGCCAGACAACCTGGCCTCCACAGTCACCAGACCTGAACCCAATCGAGATGGTTTGGGGTGAGCTGGACCGCAGAGTGAAGGCAAAAGGGCCAACAAGTGCTAAGCATCTCTGGGAACTCCTTCAAGACTGTTGGAAAACCATTTCCGGTGACTACCACTTGAAGCTCATCAAGAGAATGCCAAGAGTGTGCAAAGCAGTCATCAAAGCAAAAGATGACTACTGTGAAGAACCTAGAATATAAGACATATTTTCAGTTGTTTCACACTTTTTTATTAAGTATTTCATTCCACATGTGTTAATTCATAGTTTTGATGCCTTGAATGTGAATCTACAATTTTCAGAGTCATGAAAATAAACTCTTTGAATGAGGTGTGTCCAAACTTTTGGTCTGTACTAATTATATATATATATATATATATATATATATATATATATATATATATATATATATATATATATATATATATACACACATATACATATACATACATATATATACACACACACACACACACACACTTTGTTATTATCTTTCTCTATTCTTTCAGGTAAACAAATCAACAAAAACAGTAGAATACTTTCCCTATTAGGTTTTAGCTTCTTTCATACATATAGTAGCTTCTAGTAAGTGGGGCGATTATGGTGATGGTAACATTTGATAGGCCTAAGTACAGTACCGGTCAAAAGTTTGGACACACCTGTTCATATTATGGCTTTTCTTCTTATTATTGGAATGTGCACATTGTAGATTCAGACTGAACGCAGAAATTTGTGGAATCACCAGCCTTCAGAAAGCGTTTGCGAGCATTAGGTGTGTTATATGCAGTCAGGGCTGGTACACAGATCCATGCAGTGCCAAGCCCTAGTCCACAACTGTCTAAGCTAGATTATGGCAAGAATCACTAGACTAGGAGAAACGACGGTCCATCATTACTTAGTGACGGGAAGTCAATACAAAACATTGATAGATACTCATGCCGATTACAACTCAAAAATATCTCCCGGATCCGTGCTTTCCTTAACCAAGAATCTGCAAAAACATTAGTGCATGCCCTCATCATCTCCCGCCACGACTACTGCAACCTCCTGCTCTCTTGCCTCCCTTCCAACACTCTCGCACCCCTCCAATCTATCCTAAATTCTGCGGCCCGCTTAATCCACCTGTCCCCTCGCTACTCCCCGACCTCTCCTCTCTGCCAATCCCTTCACTGGCTTCCCATTGCCCAACGACTCCAGTTCAAAACATTAACCATGACATACAAAGCCATGCACAACCTGTCTCCTCCTTACATCTGTGACCTAGTCTCCCAGTACCTACCTGCACGCAACCTCATATCCTCACAAGATCTCCTTCTCTGCTCCTCTCTTATCTCCTCTTCCCACAATCGCGTACAAGATTTCTCCCGTGCATCCCCCATACTCTGGAACGCTCTACCTCAGCACATCAGACTCTCCACTACCGTGGAAAGCTTCAAGAGGAACCTCAAGACCCACCTCTTCCAACAAGCCTACAACCTACAATAGCCCTCAGTCCAGTAGACCACTGCGCAACCAGCTCTGTCCTCACCTATTGTACCATCACCCATTCCCTGTAGACTGAGCCCTCGCGGGCAGGGTCCTCTCTCCTCCTGTAGACTGTGAGCCCTCGCGGGCAGGGTCCTCTCTCCTCCTGTACACTGTGAGCCCTCGCGGGCAGGGTCCTCTCTCCTCCTGTAGACTGTGAGCCCTCGCGGTCAGGGTCCTCTCTCCTCCTGTAGACTATAAGCCCTCGCGGGCAGGGTCCTCTCTCCTCCTGTAGACTGTGACCCCTCGCAGGCAGGGTCCTCTCTCCTCCTGTAGACTGTGAGCCCTCGCGGGCAGGGTCCTCTCTCCTCCTGTAGACTGTGAGCCCTCGCGGTCAGGGTCCTCTCTCCTCCTGTAGACTATAAGCCCTCGCGGGCAGGGTCCTCTCTCCTCCTATACCAGTATGTTTTGTACTGTTGTACGTATACCCTCTTTCACTTGTAAAGCGCCATGGAATAAATGGCGCTATAATAATAAATAATAATAATAATAATAGAACCTTGAACGTATCCTCATAGGAAGAAGTTATGAAAAACATCAATCGCTGTGGAGAAACTGGTTCTCATTAGGCCAGACTCAGGTAAGGAAGACCTAGAATTATCTTTGCTGCACCTGAGCATGGTAGTGCCCACTCATCACTAGTTACAAGTACTGAGCATGGTAGTGCTCACTCATCACTAGTTACAAGTACAGAGCACCCGAGCATGATAGTGCCCGCTGATCACTAGATACGAGTACTGAGCACCCGAGCATGGTAGTGCCCGCTCATCACTAGTTACGAGCACTGAGCACCCGAGCATGGTAGTGCCCGCTCATCACTAGTTGCAAGTACAGAGCACCCGAGCATGATAGTGCCCGCTCATCACTGGTTACGAGTACTGAGCACCCGAGCATGGTAGTGCCCGCTCATCACTGGTTACGAGTACTGAGCACCCGAGCATGGTAGTGCTCGCTCATCACTAGTTACAAGTACAGAGCACCCGAGCATGGTAGTGCCCGCTCATCACTGGTTACGAGTACTGAGCACCCGAGCATGGTAGTGCTCGCTCATCACTAGTTACAAGTACAGAGCACCCGAGCATGGTAGTGCCCGCTCATCACTGGTTACGAGTACTGAGCACCCGAGCATGGTAGTGCCCGCTCATCACTAGTTACAAGTACAGAGCACCCGAGCATGGTAGTGCCCGCTCATCACTGGTTACGAGTACTGAGCACCTGAGCATGGTAGTGCCCGCTCATCACTAGTTACCAGTACAGAGCACCCGAGCATGGTAGTGCTCGCTCATCACTAGGTACCAGTACAGAGCACCCGAGCATGGTAGTGCTCGCTCATCACTAGTTACCAGTACAGAGCACCCGAGCATGGTAGTGCCCGCTCATCACTAGTTACGAGTACTGAGAACCCGAGCATGGTAGTGCTCGCTCATCACTAGTTACCAGTACTGAGCACCCGAGCATGGTAGTGCCCGCTCATCACTAGTTACGAGTACTGAGCACCCGAGCATGGTAGTGCCCGCTCATCACTAGTTACCAGTACAGAGCACCAGAGCATGGTAGTGCTCGCTCATCACTAGTTACCAGTACAGAGCACCCGAGCATGGTAGTGCCCGCTCATTACTAGTTACCAGTAATGAGCACCCGAGCATGGTAGTGCCCGCTCATCACTAGTTACCAGTACTGAGCACCCGAGCATGGTAGTGCCCGCTCATCACTAGTTACCACTACAGAGCACCAGAGCATGGTAGTGCTCGCTCATCACTAGTTACCAGTACAGAGCACCCGAGCATGGTAGTGCCCACTCATCACTAGTTACCAGTACTGAGCACCCGAGCATGGTAGTGCCCGCTCATCACTAGTTACCACTACAGAGCACCAGAGCATGGTAGTGCTCGCTCATCACTAGTTACCAGTACAGAGCACCCGAGCATGGTAGTGCTTGCTCATCACTAGTTACCAGTATAGAGTTCCTGAGAATGGTAATGCCCGCTCATCACTAGTAATTATACTTTTTAGTTTTAATTTTAACAAATGCTTATAAGTCCTGCACACAGAGCGTGAAGGAGGTGTTATGCTTACAGGTCTAGGTATGATGAAATTATATACAACTCGGTACCAGCTGTGAATATATCTGTATACAGAGAGAGCAGACAGAGATCTAAGAATGGACATAAAGCCTCTCTGCAAGTATAACACAAAATATTGTACTCACGTGTTTCCATTCGTGCAGATACGAGAGGTAGATCTTGCCGTTCGCATCTACGTATTTTCCAGGTTTTATGGTCATCGTGCTGGTGGGTTTAACAAAGCAGATTGGGGGGTTGTAAGGGTAGGAATCCAGCAGCCACAGACATATGGGGATATTGTATGTGTTACCTAAAGCAAATGGAAATCAATGAATGAGAACGTCTGATACTTAACTACAGATACACAGCTGTCATCACAACTGTCTATAGCAGTGCAGCCTGTGTGTTCTCCAGCTACTACAACTCCCAGCATGCCTGTCAGACACAATAATAATTATATATATAAAATAAATTCTTATAAATATATATATATTTATTTATATATAAAAAAATCTTATAAATAAATATATATTATATATTTATAAGAATTTTTCTTTTTTTTATACAGTGGTACCTCGCATAACGAGTAACCCTGTTAACGAGAATTTCGCTTAACAAGCAAAGCTTTCTGTAAATTTGTAACCCGCTTTACGAGAAAGCTTTGCTGTACGATCGAAATTATCACTGCACACACTTCCGGTTCCGTACATCCACCGCGCTGTAACCCGCACTTGCAGTCCACACAAGCACAGACATGTACGCATAAACACACACAAACACACACGCACACACATACAGTATTATGCTCACCTTACCTTCCGTTCCACCGCCGGTCTCATGGTTCTTGTAGTTCCCCGGTACATCGCGACGTCCTCGCGGCGAACTACAAGACCCAGGAGGCCTGCGATGGAACGGAAGGTAAGGTGAGCATATAATATAACATAATATGTTTACCTTTCGTTTCATCGCCGGCCTCCTGGGTGCTGTAGTGCGCCGCTCCGCTCCAGTCCACGCTGTGTATCTGCATCCATAGCGACGAGGGAGGAACTTCCTTTCACCGCTAATGAAAGGCAGAGCGCTGGCCAATCAGAGGCAAGCGGCTGTGCATTTGACGTCAGCGATCTGGCCGGTAACTTCCTGCCTCGTCGTTATGGTAACGCGTTACACAGCCCGGCCCCGTACCAGAGAACAGCAAGTCCCAGCAGACCGGCGATGGAACGGAAGGTAAGGTGAGCATATAATATGTGCATGTGCGTGCATGTGTGAGTTTGTGTGAGTTTGTGCGTGTGTGGAATGACAGAATAGGGGACCAGGATGGGACATTTTAGAAGTTGTGGAACGGATCGTCTGCATTGCAATGATTTCCTATGGGAAAAAAAAATATATTTATAAGAATTATTATAATATATATATATATATATATATATATATATATATATATATATATATATATATATATATATATATATATATATATATATATATATACACATATACATATATACATACATATATATACATATATATATTTATATATACACATATATATTTATATATATACACATATATATATATATACATACATATATATACATATATATATACATACATATATATACATACATACATATATATACATATATATATATATATATATATATATATATATATATATATATATATATATATATTTATATATAAAAAAAATTCTTATAAATATATATAAAAATTATATATATATAAAAAAATTGTTATAAATAAATATATATATATATATATATATATATATATATATATATATATATATATATATATATATATATATATATATATATATATATATATATATATATATATATATATATATATATATATATATATATATCTCAAAGTAACAGACGATGGTTTCACCTCTACGAGAGAGGTGACAGGCGATGACATAAGAGTACCTTACCTTTATACGGTACAGGAATGGTGCCCGAGAGGGTCACGAGTTCTCTGGTGGTTCCATCATTGAAAACTGAAGGTGAAAATACTAAAATAAGTGAGAATATTCACGCCATGCTTTCCCATGTACCAGAAGTTCACTGCCTTGATGTTGCACTCGACTCTACCTTGTCCTTTACACTGCACATTCAGGCTCTCGCCACCTTCAACTCAAAAATATTTTTTAAAATCCGTCCTTTCCTCAAAGCTCATTTAACACTTTTGTCCTTTGTTCAATCCTGAATCTACAAAAATGCTAGTGCCGCCCTCATCATATCCCACCACAACTACTGCAACATCCTCCTCTGTGGTCTCTGCTATTAGGCCCTGTGCACACACTGCTTTTTTTGCTGCGTTTTTGGTGTAGAATTGGTGCAGTTTGTGTTTATGAACAACATGCAGGCCTTCCCCAGCAAAATCTATGAGAAATCCAAAAGGCTGTGCGAACCTTCCTTCTTTTATTCCTTACAGGTTTTGCTGCAGTTTTTCTGCAGCAAAAAAAGAGAATTTTGTTTACTTACCGTAAATTCTTTTTCTTATAGTTCCGTATTGGGAGACCCAGACATTGGGTGTATAGCTTCTGCCTCCGGAGGACACACAAAGTACTACACTAAAAAGTGTAGCTCCTCCCTCTGAGCATATACACCCCCTGGAGAAACCAGATCTAGCCAGTTTAGTGCACAAGCTGAAGGAGAATAGCCACCCACAAGTAAAAACAGAGCAAGAGCTGGAACAACCAGAGCCTCTGTCTACGACAACAGCCGGTGATAACACGCGGAACAAGAAACTGCCAACAGGCAACAGGGAGGGTGCTGGGTCTCCCAATACGGAACTATAAGAAAAAGAATTTACGGTAAGTAAACAAAATTCTCTTTTTCTTCATCGTTCCTATGGGAGACCCAGACATTGGGACGTCTAAAAGCAGTCCATGGGTGGGAATAAACAGAAAACTGAGAAGTAGGCGGAGCCTAACTTCACAAATGGGCGACAGCCGCCTGAAGGATGCGTCTGCCCAAGCTCGCATCTGCCGAAGCATGAGCATGCACTTGGTAGTGCTTTGAAAAGGTATGCAGGCTAGACCAAGTGGCAGCCTGACAGACCTGCTGAGCCGTAGCCTGGTGCCAGAAAGCCCAAGAGGCACCGACAGCTCTGGTCGAGTGTGCCTTGATCCCCGGCGGGGGAGGCACCTGAGTACACTGGTAGGCATCGGATATGGCCGACCTAATCCAACGAGCTAAGGTCGGCTTAGAAGCCGAGAGGCCCTTACGCCGACCTGTGGTTAGCACAAAAAGAGAGGTGCACCGCCTAAGAACAGCGGTGCGTGACACATAGATCCGGAGCGCTCGCACCAGATCCAGAGTATGCAACGCCTTTTCAAAGCGATGAACAGGAGTCGGACAAAAGGAAGGCAGGGAAATGTCCTGGTTAAGGTGGAAAGGAGACACCACCTTAGGGAGAAAGTCCGGAATCGGACGGAGAACCACCTTGTCTTGATGAAAAACCAAAAAAGGTGACTCCGAAGAGAGCGCTGCCAAATCAGAGACTCTCCTGAGGGAAGTTATGGCCACTAGAAAGACCACTTTCTGAGAAAGTCGAGACAAAGAAACCTCCCTAAGAGGCTCAAAGGGGGGTTTCTGCAAGGCCGTGAGGACCAGATTGAGGTCCCAGGGATCCAAGGGCCGCCGGTAAGGTGGAATGATGTGAGACGCACCCTGCATGAAGGTGCGCACCTGAGCCAGCCGGGCGATACGCCGCTGGAACAGCACTGACAGAGCCGAGACTTGTCCCTTGAGAGAATTGAGGGATAGCCCTAGCTGTAGACCGGACTGTAGAAAGGACAAAAGGGTCGGCAAGGAAAAAGGCCAAGGAGTATGGCCGGAAGAGCGACACCAGGACAGAAAAATTCTCCAGGTCCTGTGATAGATTTTTGCCGAGGAAGACTTCCGAGCCCGAGTCATAGTGGAGATGACTTCAGGAGGAATACCAGAAGTCGTTAAGATCCAGGACTCAAGAGCCACGCCGTCAATCTGAGAGCCGCAGAATTCTGGCGGAAAAACGGACCTTGTGAGAGAAGGTCTGGACGGTCCGGAAGATGCCACGGCACCTCTACGGACAGATGGAGCAGGTCTGGGTACCAAGCTCGCCTGGGCCAGTCCGGTGCAATGAGGATGACCCGCCGGCCCTCCATTCTGATCTTGCGCAGAACTCTGGGCAAGAGAGCTAGAGGGGGAAACACGTAGGACAGACGAAACTGGGACCAATCTTGAACCAGTGCGTCCACTGCAAGGGCCTGAGGATCGTGGGAGCGAGCCACGTAAACCGGAACCTTGTTGTTGTGCCGGGATGCCATTAGATCCACTTCCGGAGTGCCCCACTTGCGGCAGATTGACTGAAACACTGCCGGATGCAGGGACCACTCGCCACTGTCCACGGTTTGACGGCTGAGATAATCTGCTTCCCAGTTTTCCACGCCTGGGATGTGGACTGCGGATATGGTGGACTTGGAGTCCTCCGTCCATTGAAGGATGCGTTGAACCTACAACATTGCCAGGCGACTGCGTGTCCCGCCTTGGTGATTGATGTAGGCAACCGCTGTCGCGTTGTCTGACTGGACTCGGATGTGCTTGCCCGCCAAAAGGTGGTGAAAAGCTAGGAGAGCCAGAAGCACAGCTCTTGTTTCCAGTACATTGATCGAGAGGGCTGGCTCGGACGGAGTCCAAGTGCCCTGTGCTCGGTGGTGGAGACATACCGCTCCCCAGCCGGATAGACTGGCATCCGTGGTGAGGATCACCCAGGACGGGGCCAGGAAGGAGCGTCCCTGAGACAGAGAGAGGTGCCGAAGCCACCACTGAAGGGAGCCCCTGGTGTGTGGCGACAGAGCCACCAGCCTGTGCAAGGAGGAAGTCCGCTTGTCCCGACAGCGGAGAATGTCCAGCTGCAGAGGACGCAGATGGAACTGGGCAAAAGGGACAGCCTCCATTGACGCCACCATCTGACCCAGCACCTGCATCAGGCGCCTGATGAAATGACGGCGGGGGCTCAGCAGAGAGCGCACCGCCAGATGGAGGGACTGCTGTCTGACTAAGGGCAGCTTCACAAGTGCCGGCAGAGTCTCGAACTGCATCCCCAGGTACGTGAGCCTCTGGGTCGGAGTCAGAGTAGATTTGGGCAGATTGACAAGCCACCCGAATTGGGTTAGAGTGGCAAGAGTGAGCGAGACACTCCGCTGACAGTCTGCGCTGGATGAAGCCTTGACTAGCAGGTCGTCCAGGTAAGTAATCACTGCCAACCCCTGGAGGTGCAGAACCGCAACCACTGCTGCCATGACCTTGGTGAATACTCGAGGGGCTGTGGCTAACCCGAAGGGGAGAGCCACGAACTGGAAATGTTCCTCTCCGATTGCAAAACGTAGCCAACGCTGGTGTGAAACTGCAATTGGCACATGCAGATAGGCATCTCTGATGTCGATGGATGCCAGGAAATCTCCTTGGGTCATTGAGGCAATGACTGATCGCAGAGACTCCATGCGAAAATGCCGCACCTGAACATGCTTGTTGAGAAGCTTGAGATCCAGGATGGGCCGGAAGGAACCGTACTTTTTGGGGACTAGGAAGAGATTTGAGTAGAAACCTCTGAACCGTTCCCGGGCGGGAACCGGTACAATTACTCCGTTGGCCTGCAAGGATGCCACGGCCTGAGAGAAGGCGGCGGCCTTGGAGCAGGGGGGAGTTGACAGAAAAAATCTGTTTGGTGGGCTGGAAGAGAATTCTATCCTGTAGCCGTGGGAGATGATATCCCGCACCCACTGATCGGAGACGTGTTGAAACCACACGTCGCCAAAGTGGGAGAGCCTGCCACCGACCAAGGACGTTGCTGGCGCTGCCAGATAGTCAAGAGGAGGCTGCCTTAGTGGCAGCAGCTCCTGCAGACTTCTGTGGACGCGCCTTTGTGCGCCAGTTGGATTTTTGGTCCTTGGCTGAGTTAGTGGACGAGGCCGAGGGCTTAGAGGATGACCAGTTGGAGGAACGAAAGGAACGAAACCTCGACTGGTTTCTACCCTGGCCAGGTTTCCTGGTTTTAGTTTGTGGCATGGAAGTACTCTTCCCGCCAGTAGCCTCCTTAATAATTTCATCCAGTTGTTCACCGAATAGCCTGGATCCAGCAAAAGGGAGCCCAGCAAGGTACTTCTTTGAAGAAGAATCTGCCTTCCACTCTCGAAGCCACAAGATCCTGCGGATAGCGAGGGAATTAGTCGAAGCCACCGCAGTGCGGTGGGAAGCCTCCAGCATAGCAGACATGGCATAGGATGAAAAAGCGGAAGCTTGGGAAGTTAAGGCAACCATTTCAGGCATAGATTCCCTCGTGAGGGAATGAATCTCCTCTAGAGAAGCAGAGATGGCTTTGAGAGCCCACACTGCTGCAAAAGATGGGGAGAACGAGGCCCCTGCCGCCTCATATACAGATTTGGCCAGAAGGTCAACCTGGCGGTCAGTGGAATCCTTAAGAGAGGTACCATCAGCCACTGATACAACGGTCCGGGCTGAGTCTAGACACCGGGGGGGTCTACCTTTGGTGAATGAGCCCACTCCTTGACCACCTCAGGTGGAAAGGGAAAACGGTCATCAGAACCACGCTTTGGGAAGCGTTTGTCAGGGCAGGCCCTGGGCTTGGTCACAGTGGCCTGAAAACTGGAGTGGTTAAAGAACACACTCCTTGTCCTCTTAGGCAAGGTAAACTGGTGCTTTTCTGCCAGAGAGGGTTGCTCCTCTGATACTGGCGGATTGAGGTCCAGTACAGAATTAATGGACACAATCAAATCACTAACATCTGCGTCACTTTCGGACAGATCAATGGGGCACATGGAGGTAGCGTCCGAGCCCCCAGTAAAGGCATCCTCCTCATCCTGCGAGTCAGCTCGTGAATCAGAGACGAGGAAGGAGAGGGACCCCTGCGTCTCCTTTTAGGAGGACGGGGTCTGGGACCAGATGAGGAATCCTCTGTGAGCTCCGCTGAGAGGGCCCTAGCAGCAGCGGCGCCCTGAGAAGGGGGCTGATGCATGTTCAGCAAAGTCCGGGACAGCTGTCCCATGGAGTCGGCAAAAGACTGGGAGATAGACCTAGAAAAGGATTCTACCCAAGCCGGGGGTTCAGCCACAGGAGCAGCCGGAGGGACCACTGTGGGTGCGATTCCAGGCTGAGGCATTGTCAGGTTAGAGCAGGCATCACAATGTGGGAATATGCTCGGTTCAGGCAGTATGAGCTTACATGCAATGCATATTGAGTACAGCCTTGCTCCTTGTGTGAGACATGCTGCTGAAGTGGGGGCTCTGAGCCAGAATGACCCCCAGAGAGTATATAAGAAGGTCCACAACCGGAGGTTGTGGCTTACCAGCCCGTTTGTGTGCCCTCCAGATCCAATAGCCTGGACCCTCAAGCAGCTCAGCAGGGATGCTGCAGCCAGCGCTGATCCAGAGAAAAAACGCTGAGAAAATGGCGCCGGAGCGAGGAGAGGGGGCGGGACCTGCTCTGAGAGCGGGATCTGGAAGGCCAAGGAGATTTACAGGGGAGGGGACATGTACTCAGAGAGGCGTGTCCCTCCCCTGTACCGAACGGCCGCTGGGCGGAGCCGCACTGTCCCTCTGCGTGATTGACATGCGAGGGCAGTGAAATCGAAAGTAGGCCTCCGGCGAAGCCGGGGCCTAAATTTAAGCGATGCGGCCGGCGCGCAGGCACCATCGGCGCGGTTCTCAGGCGACAGCCAGAGAACCGGCCGGAAATGTCACAAAAGTTACACAGCACACTCTCCCACCATAATAAAGTAACGGGACCCCCCGAACATAAACGTCTCAGGTACTTAGCTTGCTGAGACGCAGGGCCAGGTCCCTGGGGATGAGTGCTCCGTCCAGCAGGATCCTGAAGGGCTGCGGATGGAGACCGGTCTCCTGCAAAGCAAGGACCGTGCTGGCTCCCACTTCAAGCCAGAGCCCGAGGGATGGTGAAGGAGCGCGGCATGTAAGGCTCCAGCCCTGAAATCAACCTTAACAGCACCGCCGACACAGTGGGGTGAGAAGGGACATGCCGGGAGTCCAGGATTGGACCCGCTTTTCTTCAAAAACTTTCCAAAAATGAAAAATCAGATGAGAATGCATGTGTGGATGTGCCTCCTGAACACAAAGCAATGAACTGGCTAGATCTTGTTATCCAGGGGGTGTATATGCTCAGAGGGAGGAGCTACACTTTTTAGTGTAGTACTTTGTGTGTCCTCCGGAGGCAGAAGCTATACACCCAATGTCTGGGTCTCCCATAGGAACGATAAAGAAAGAAGCAGCTTGTGACTTCTTTTCTACAGGTCCCTGCATTTTGCCATTGACAATGTTAAAAAAAACGCAGGGACAAAAACGCACCAAAACATGGTAAAAACACATGCGTTTTTTGGATGCGTTTTTCGCTGGAGAAACAAATCTACAGTGTGCGCACATAGCCTTACTCTGCCACCTCTCCAGTCCGTCCTTAAAGGGAACTTGTCAGGTGCAATATGCAGTGAGAACCATGAGCAGTTCTGGATGCATATTGCTAATCCCTGCCTAACCGTCCCTGTATCTAGTAGTATGGATAAAGAGATCTTTAGAAAAAGTATTTCTAAAGATCTTGTATTGTATGCTAATGAGCGTGGGGACTAGTTCACCTGCTAGTCGGCTCCATTAGCATGGCAGTACATCCCTGTGGGCGTACTAACATGCTAATGAATGCGTAGTGTCAGAGGATAATCTCACTTACCTCTCCGGCTTCCATCACCGCCTGCTGCTGGATTTCTATGGGAAGATAAGGTATGCACACCAGTGACTATGGAAGGGGAATACATGGAATAGCAGAAACTGCTGTGTGAATACTGACATGAAAAATTCAATAGCTATTTGTAAGAATGAAATGTGAAAAATGGAACCTGCATTACTGCCATGAATATATGAATAAAGAGAAATTTAGCTACTGAATTGATCAATGCAGAAGAGCATGTTAGTATTTTTTTCGTTTGTGAACCCTCCCCATACACACCTATTGCCAATCCACATTATACGCATATATAGCCTGGGTCTCAGCGTCCCATACACGGTAAGTTTTTTAACTGCATGAGAGGACACACACAAGCTAGGGACCCCAACGTAGAGAAATACTTTGGCGTAGTGTTGGGGCTCTTCTGCATTGATCAATTCAGTAGCTAAATTTCTCTTTATTCATATATTCATGGCAGTAATGCAGGTTCCATTTTTCACATTTCATTCTTACAAATAGCTATTGAATTTTTCATGTCAGTATTCACACAGCAGTTTCTGCTATTCCATGTATTCCCCTTCCATAGTCACTGGTGTGCATACCTTATCTCCCCATAGTGATGTTTTTTAGTTTTTTTGCACCCAGTTCAGACATAGAATGGAGTTCCAAACGTTATTCCTTAATGCTGCTGGATTTCGGCTCAGTGCGCATGACCCAAAAGTTTGGGTCATGTGCACTATGAAGCCGGGTGTACGTGTCCAGACTTCAAACTGAAGTAGTGTGCATGACCGAAACACTGGGATCATGCGCACTGAGCTGAAATCCAGCATCAGACGTCGCTGGCAGCCGAGAGGTAAGTGAGATCATCCTCTGACGCTGCGCATTCATTAGCACGCCCACAGGGGGGGGTACTAACATGCCAATGGAGCCGACTAGCCAGGGAAGCAACGCCCTTAGGACTAGTCCCCGCGCTCATTAGCATACGATAAAAGATCTATAGAAATCATTTTTCTATAGATCTCTTTACCTATGCTAGTGTATACAGGGACGGTTAGGCAGGGATTAGCAATATGCACCCAGAACTGCTGGTGGTCCTGGATGCATATTGCACCTGACAGGTTCCCTTTAGGCGGGCTTCACATCAGCGGTATTCTGCCGCAATGCCACAAATGCGTTTCACTTCAATGCATTTCGTATGGACTCGCGGCAAGTGATGTGACCGGAACTTACTGTGAGTCCATAGGAAATCCAGCATTGCAGCATAACGCCGCTGATGTGAAGCCCGCCTTAACTCTGCTGGCCAACTAATCCACCTCTCTCCTCCTTCGCTTTTCCCCTCTACAAATTCCTTCATTGGCTCCAAATTCTCAAGTGCATCTAATTCAAACTACTAACATTGACCTACAAAACCGTCCATAAGGCCGGGGGCCACACGGGGCACTAGTGTGATCCTCGCATGACACTTGGCTCCCGCTGGCAGTACAGCAGAGGCGAGTGTCATGCGAGGGTCATTGCGACTGTGGTCCGATTGTGCAAGCGGACCTCAGCTGCGGGGGGGCGGGCCGGCTCTGAGGAGGGGCGGGCCGGCTCTGAGGAGGGGCGGGCCGGCTCTGAGGAGGGGCGGGCCGGCTCTGAGGAGGGGCGGGCCGGCTCTGAGGAGGGGCGGGCCGGCTCTGAGGAGGGGAGGGAGGGATTTCTCCCCCTCTCTCCTCCGTAGTCGGCTATTGCCATTCTCTCCCTGCACTCGCAGTACACTGGAGTACCGCGAGTGCAGTGCGATTTTTCTCTCGCCCCATAGACTTGAATGGGTGCGAGAGAAAGAGTCTCGCATTACAGTCACAGCATGCTGCGATTGTTTTCTCGGTCCGATTAGGGCTGAGAAAATAATCGCTCATGTGCGCTGACACACAGGCTAACATTGGTACGAGTGGAATGAGATGTTTTATCGCACTCCACTCACACAGTTTTTCTCGCCGTGTGGCTTAGGCCTAATCTGTCTCCTCCGTATATTTCTGAACTAATCTCCTGAAATACCCCAACACATAATTTCCGGTCCTTCCACAACCTCCTTCTCTCCTTCACACACATCCGTTTTTCATCCAACTGCATCCAAGACTTCTCCCGAGTACCCCCCCATTGTCTGGAATTCTGTGTCCCAACACGTCTGATTATCTGCTGCATTCTGAAGATCCAGAGAGGACTTAAAACCCCAACTATTCAAGAATGCTGCAGCCTGCAATGACCCTGCTGCTGCCTCCTCACCACCGGAGCTGCCGCCTCCTCACCATCGGAGCTGCCATAACCCTTCAACCTATTATCTCCTCACCATCATCCTGTGGACTGTAAGCCCCTGAGGACGGGACCGTCCCCCTCAGCACCAGTCGGTCAATGTTAGTTTGTTCACTGTAGTTTATATTTTGTATGTAATGCCTTCTCGTGTACAGTACCATGGAATCATTGGTGCTCTAAAAACAAATAATATCTACTTAATGATTGTTAGAAAAGGATTTTTCACTGCACATATCCTCTTCTCAGCCCTCCCCAAAAACACTCACCATAATGGTCAGGTAATACTCTGAGGTCTCTGTAGATCCCAATGACGTTCATTATCTCCGGAACGGACAGATCTCTGTATTTGTACTAAAACAAAGCAGAATTTTATTTTCATATCACACAGTGTAATATCACATATAGCGATTGAACTCCATGGTGCATGATGCATTAAAGAAGTTGTCCAGTTACCAAAACTGTTTTTTTTTTTTTCTGATAAATCTTGCTAATATGTGCCCCTCAACACATCTATTATGTTTTTTCAGCAAAGAAGGGAATTTTGTTTACTTACCGTAAATTCCTTTTCTTCTAGCTCCAATTGGGAGACCCAGACAATTGGGGTGTATAGCTACTGCCTCCGGAGGCCACACAAAGCACTACACTTAAAAGTGTAAAGCCCCTCCCCTTCTGCCTATACACCCCCCGTGGGATCACGGGCTCCTCAGTTTTAGTGCAAGAGCAAGAAGGAGGAAAGCCAATAACTGGTTTAAAAACAAATTCGATCCGAAGAAACATCAGAGAACTGAAACCATTCAACATGAACAACATGTGTACCCGAAAAAACAAAAATCCCTAAGAAAACAGGGCGGGTGCTGGGTCTCCCAATTGGAGCTAGAAGAAAAGGAATTTACGGTAAGTAAACAAAATTCCCTTCTTCTTTGTCGCTCCTAATTGGGAGACCCAGACAATTGGGACGTCCAAAAGCAGTCCCTGGGTGGGTAAAATAACACCTCGTGATAGGGCCGTAAAAACAGCCCTTTCCTACAGGTGGGCAACCGCCGCCTGAAGGACTTGTCTACCTAGGCTGGCGTCCGCCGAAGCGTAGGTATGCACCTGATAATGCTTGGTAAAAGTGTGCAGACTCGACCAGGTAGCCGCCTGGCACACCTGCTGAGCCGTAGCCTGGTGCCGTAATGCCCAGGATGCACCCACGGCTCTGGTAGAATGGGCCTTCAGCCCTGAGGGAACCGGAATCCCAGCAGAACGGTAGGCTTCAAGAATTGGTTCCTTGATCCACCGAGCCAGGGTGGATTTGGAAGCTTGCGACCCTTTACGCTGACCAGCGACAAGGACAAAGAGTGTATCCGAGCGGCGCAGAGGCGCCGTGCGGGAAATGTAGATTCTGAGTGCTCTCACCAGATCCAACAAATGCAAATCCTTTTCACATTGATGAACTGGATGAGGACACAAAGAAGGTAAGACGATATTCTGATTGAGATGAAAGGGGGATACCACCTTAGGGAGAAACTCCGGAATCGGGCGCAGAACCACCTTGTCCTGGTGAAACACCAGGAAGGGAGATTTGCATGACAGCGCTGCTAGCTCGGACACTCTCCGAAGAGACGTGACCGCTACTAGAAAGGCCACTTTCTGTGAAAGGCGAGAAAGGGAAACATCCCTCATAGGCTCGAAAGGCGGCTTCTGGAGAGCAATTAGAACCCTGTTCAGATCCCAGGGCTCTAACGGCCGCTTGTAAGGAGGGACGATATGACAAACACCTTGCAGGAACGTGCGTACCTGAGGAAGTCGTGCTAGGCGTTTCTGAAAAAATACAGATAGCGCTGAGACTTGTCCTTTAAGGGAGCCTAGCGACAAACCTTTTTCCAAACCGGATTGCAGGAAGGAAAGAAGAGTAGGCAATGCAAATGGCCAGGGAGAAACTCCCTGAGCAGAGCACCAAGATAAGAATATCTTCCACGTCCTGTGGTAGATCTTGGCGGAGGATGGTTTTCTAGCCTGTCTCATGGTGGCAATGACCTCTTGAGATAATCCTGAAGACGCTAGGATCCAGGACTCAATGGCCACACAGTCAGGTTCAGGGCCGCAGAATTCCGATGGAAAAACGGCCCTTGGGACAACAAGTCTGGTCGGTCTGGTAGTGCCCACGGTTGGCCTACCGTGAGGTGCCACAGATCCGGGTACCACGACCTCCTCGGCCAGTCTGGAGCGACGAGGATGGCGCGGCTGCAGTCGGACCTGATCTTGCGCAGCACTCTGGGCAACAGTGCCAGAGGTGGGAACACATAAGGTAGCCGGAACTGCGACCAATCTTGAACTAAGGCGTCCGCCGCCAGAGCTCGGTGATCGTGAGACCGTGCCATGAAAGCCGGGACCTTGTTGTTGTGCCGGGACGCCATTAGGTCGACGTCCGGCATCCCCCAGCGGCGACAGATCTCCTGAAACACGTCCGGGTGAAGAGACCATTCCCCTGCGTCCATACCCTGGCGACTGAGGAAGTCTGCTTCCCAGTTTTCCACGCCTGGGATGTGAACTGCGGATATGGTGGATGCCATGTCTTCCACCCACGTCAGAATCCGCCGGACTTCCCGGAAGGCTTGCCGACTGCGTGTTCCTCCTTGGTGGTTGATGTATGCCACCGCTGTGGAGTTGTCCGACTGAATTCGGATCTGCTTGCCTTCCAGCCACTGCTGGAAGGCTTGTAGGGCAAGATACACTGCTCTGATTTCCAGAACATTGATCTGAAGGGTGGACTCTTGCTGAGTCCACGTACCTTGAGCCCTGTGGTGGAGAAAAACTGCTCCCCACCCTGAAAGACTCGCGTCTGTCGTAACCACCGCCCAGGATGGGGGTAGAAAGGACTTTCCTTTTGACAATGAGGTGGGAAGAAGCCACCACCGAAGAGATTCCTTGGCCGCCTGAGAAAGGGAGACGTTCCTGTCGAGGGACGTCGACTTCCCGTCCCATTGGCGGAGAATGTCCCATTGTAGTGGACGCAGATGAAACTGCGCGAAAGGGACTGCCTCCATTGTTGCTACCATCTTCCCTAGGAAGTGCATGAGGCGTCTCAAGGGGTGTGACTGGCCTTGAAGGAGAGATTGCACCCCTGTCTGTAGTGAACGCTGTTTGTCCAGCGGAAGCTTCACTATCGCTGAGAGAGTATGAAACTCCATGCCAAGGTATGTTAGCGATTGGGTCGGGGTCAGATTTGACTTTGAAAAGTTGATGATCCACCCGAAACTCTGGAGAGTCTCCAGCGCAACGTTCAGGCTGTGTTGGCATGCCTCTTGAGAGGGTGCCTTGACAAGTAGATCGTCCAAATACGGGATCACAGAGTGACCTTGAGAGTGCAGGACTGCTACTACTGCTGCCATGACCTTGGTGAAGACCCGTGGGGCTGTCGCCAGCCCGAAAGGCAGAGCTACGAACTGAAGGTGTTCGTCTCCTATAACGAAGCGTAGAAAACGCTGGTGCTCTGGAGCAATCGGCACGTGGAGATAAGCATCCTTGATGTCTATTGATGCTAGGAAATCTCCTTGAGCCATTGAGGCGATGACGGAGCGGAGGGATTCCATCCGGAACCGCGTGGTTTTCACGTGCTTGTTGAGCAGTTTTAGATCCAGAACGGGACGGAAAGACCCGTCCTTTTTTGGCACCACAAACAAATTGGAGTAAAAACCGTGACCTTGCTCCTGAAGAGGAACAGGGGTCACCACTCCTTCTGCCTTTAGAGTGCACACCGCTTGCAGAAGAGCATCGGCTCGGTCGGGAGGTGGAGAAGTTCTGAAGAATCGAGTTGGAGGACGAGAACTGAACTCTATCCTGTACCCGTAAGACAGAATGTCTCTCACCCAACGGTCTTTGACCTGTGGCAGCCAAATGTCGCCAAAGCGGGAGAGCCTGCCACCGACCGAGGATGCGGAGAGAGGAGGCCGAAAGTCATGAGGAAGCCGCCTTGGTAGCGGGTCTTCCGGCTGTCTTTTTTGGGCGTGACTGAGCCCGCCAAGAATCTGAGCTCCTCTGATCATTTTGAGTCCTTTTGGACGAGGAGAATTGGGACCTGCCCGAGCCTCGAAAGGACCGAAACCCCGACTGTCCCCTCCTCTGTTGGGGTTTGTTTTGTCTGGGCTGAGGTAAGGATGAATCCTTACCCTTGGACTGTTTAATGATTTCATCCAAACGCTCACCAAACAGTCGGTCACCAGAAAATGGCAAACTGGTTAAGCACTTTTTGGAAGCAGAATCTGCCTTCCATTCCCTTAACCACAAGGCTCTGCGTAAAACCACGGAGTTGGCGGACGCCACTGCCGTACGGCTCGTAGAGTCCAGGACAGCATTAATCGCGTAAGACGCAAATGCAGACATTTGAGAGGTTAAGGATGCCACCTGCGGAACAGATGTACGTGTGACCGTGTCAATCTGTGTAAGACCAGCTGAAATAGCTTGGAGTGCCCATACGGCTGCGAATGCTGGAGCAAACGACGCGCCGATAGCTTCATAGATGGATTTCAACCAGAGCTCCATCTGTCTGTCAGTGGCATCTTTAAGTGCAGCCCCATCTTCCACTGCAACTATGGATCTAGCCGCAAGCCTGGAGATTGGAGGATCCACCTTGGGACACTGGGTCCAGCCCTTGACCACGTCAGGGGGAAAGGGATAACGTGTATCCTTAAGCCGTTTGGAGAAACGCTTATCTGGATAAGCGTGGTGTTTCTGGACTGCCTCTCTAAAGTCAGAGTGGTCCAGAAAAGTACTTAATTTACGCTTGGGATACCTGAAATGGAATTTCTCCTGCTGAGAAGCTGACTCCTCCACTGGAGGAGCTGGTGGAGAAATATCTAACATTCTATTGATGGACGCTATAAGATCATTCACTATGGCGTCACCATCAGGAGTATCCAGATTGAGAGCGGTCTCAGGATCAGAATCCTGATCAGCTACCTCCGCCTCATCATACAGAGAGTCCTCCTGCTGGGACCCTGACCAGTGTGATGAAGTCGAGGGCCGCTCATAGCGAGCTCGCTTAGGCTATGTGCGCACTAGGCGTTTTTGCCGCGTTTTTAGCGGCGTTTTTTACCGCGTTTTTGTGCTGAAAACGCAGTGACATTGCTTCCCCAGCAATGTCAATGGGTTTTCAGAAGTGCTGTCCTCACACAGCGTTTTTTTTTAGCTGCGTTTTTGTGGTGACCACAAAAACGCAGCATGTCAATTATTTCTGCGTTTTCCACTGCGTTTTTCACTCATTGAATTCAATGAGATGTTAAAAACGCAATGAATAACGCATATAGCCGCGTTTCTATGACTAAAAACGCAGCTATAAACGCAAGGGGTGGGCACTACAGTGACGTGTACAGGAAGAGGATTCCTTCTGTTGGTAAACACAGAAGCAGGAATCCTCCCGGTACCGTCACCGCTGCGTCCACCTCCCGCCCTGTGCATGTCAGCTCCGTGCGGCGCCATGTCTGGGCGGGAGGTGGAGGCAGCGGCGAAAACAAAAGTGAACAGTAGAAAAAAAAAATGTCATATACTCACCTGTCCGCAGGGTCCCGGTGCCATGCCCGCACCCATCTCCTCCCGGTCCCGCCGCTCTGGCTGTGTGCAGTCTCCCCGGGGCAGGACCTTGCTTGCAGGACCTGGCGCTGATCACCTGATGCAGTCACCTGACGCATCAGCTGATCGCAGTGTCGCCGGCTTTTTCGCGCCCGGCCGGCTATCAGCTGATCCTGCCGTCAGGGGACTTCATCAGCTGATTACCGGCAGCTCCGGCAGCGATCGTATAGGATCAGACTCCTGTCCAATCGATCGCTCCAGGAGCTGCCGGTAATCACCACAGCACATAAGTGAGTATTATTTATTTTTTTTTTTTCTACTGATGCATCAGCTGATTGTATAACCGGCTTTTATACAATCAGCTGATGTGTGATGGGATTCAGGCACTTGATCCTGACACATCATCTGATCGCTTTGCCTTCCAGCAAACCGATCAGATGATATTGGGTCCGGATTGGACGGCGCGGGACCCTGACCCAGGATTACTGCGGAGGGGGGTTTATTTCAATAAAGATGGAGTCACTAATTGTGTTGTGTTTTATTTCTAATAAAAATATTTTTCTGTGTGTTGTGTTTTTTTTTTTATCATTACTAGAAATTCATGGTGGCCATGTCTAATATTGGCGTGACACCATGAATTTCGGGCTTAGGGCCAGCTGATAATATACAGCTAGCCCTAACTCCATTATTACCTAGCTAGCCACCCGGCATCAGGGCAGCTAGAAGAGTTGGATACAGCGCCAGAAGATGGCGCTTCTATGAAAGCGCCATTTTCTGGGGTGGCTGCGGACTGCAATTCGCAGTGGGGGTGCCCAGAAAGCATGGGCACCCTGCACTGTGGATTCCAATCCCCAGCTGCCTAGTTGTACCCGGCTGGACTCAAAAATTAGGCGAAGCCCACGTCATTTTTTTTTTTTAATTATTTCATGAAATAATTAAAAAAAAAGGGCTTCTCTATATTTTTGGTTCCCAGCCAGGTACAAATAGGCAGCTGGGGGTTGGGGGCAGCCCGTATCTGCCTGCTGTACCCGGCTAGCATACAAAAATATGGCGAAGCCCATGTCATTTTTTTTTCTTTTTGGGCAAAAAACTGCATACAGTCCTGGATGGAGGCTGCTGAGCCTTGTAGTTCTGCAGCTGCTGCCTGCTCTCCTGCATACACTAGTGAATGGAGGATGCTGAGACTTGTAGTTCTGCAGCTGCTGTCTGCTCTCCTGCATACACTAGTGAATGGAGGATGCTGAGACTTGTAGTTCTGCAGCTGCTGTCTGCTCTCCTGCATACAATGAACATTTTGAAGAAGGAAATGACATCAGACCTTTTTTTTTTTTTTTTTTTTCATCAACAATCTTTAATGGCATTGTGCACTGATTAAAAACGCAGTGAGCAAAAACGCAGCAAAAAACGCACCAAATCGCGGCAAAAACGCATGCGTTTTTGCCGCGTTTTTTTAGCCGCGGGTGCGTTTTTTAGACAAAAACGCACATAAAAACGCAGCGTGAAAAAAACGCCTAGTGCGCACATAGCCTTAGGCTGTCTGGGACTGTCGTCCGTGTCAGAGCCTTCACCCTGGGATGCATGGGACACCCCCGGAGCCCGGAGCTGTTCCAACCGAGGGGGACCAGGGAGCAATGACTCAACAGTGCCCATGGTCTGAGTTACTGGTCTAGACTGCAAAGTTTCTAGAATTTTAGTCTAAGGCTATGTGCGCACTAGGCGTTTTTGCCGCGTTTTTAGCGGCGTTTTTTACCGCGTTTTTGTGCTGAAAACGCAGTGACAGTGCTCCCCCAGCAATGTCAATGGGTTTTCATAAGTGCTGTCCCCACACAGCGTTTTTTTTTTAGCTGCGTTTTTGTGGTGACCACAAAAATGCAGCATGTCAATTATTTCTGCGTTTTTCACTGCGTTTTTCACTCATTGAATTCAATGAGATGTTAAAAACGCAATGAAAAACGCATATAGCCGCGTTTCTATGACTAAAAACGCAGCTATACACGCAAGGGGTGGGCACTACAGTGACGTGTACAGGAAGAGGATTCCTTCTGTTGGTAAACACAGAAGCATGAATCCTCCCGGTACCGTCACCGCTGCCTCCACCTCCCGTCCTGTGCATGTCAGCTCCGTGTGGCGCCGTGTCTGGGCGGGAGGTGGAGGCAGCGGCGAAAACCAAAGTGAACAGTAGAAAAAAAGAAATGTCATATACTCACCTGTCTGCAGGGTCCGGTGCAATGCCCGCTCCCATCTCCTCCCGGTACCGCCGCTCTGGCTGTGTGCAGTCTCCCCGGCCGGCAGGACCTTGCTTGCAGGACCTGGCGAGGGATCACCTGATGCAGTCACCTGACGCATCAGCTGATCGTAGTCTCGCCGGCTTTTTCCTGCCCGGCCGGCTATCAGCTGATCCTGCCGTCAGGGGACTTCATCAGCTGGATCAGCTGATTACCGGCAGCTGCTGCAGCGATCGGACGGGATCAGACTCCTGTCCAATCGATCGCTCCAGGAGCTGCCGGTAATCACCACAGCACATAAGTGAGTATTATTATTTTTTTTTTTCTACTGATGCATCAGCTGATTGTATAATCGGCTTTTATACAATCAGCTGATGTGTGATGTGATTCAGGCTTTTGAACCTGACACATCATCTGATCGCTTTGCCTTCCAGCAAACCGATCAGATGATATTGGATCCGGATTGGACGGCGCGGGACCCTGACCCAGGATTACTGCGGAGGGGGGTTAATTTCAATAAAGATGGAGTCACTAATTGTGTTGTGTTTTATTTCTAATAAAAATATTTTTCTGTGTGTTGTGTTTTTTTTTTTATCATTACTAGAAATTCATGGTGGCCATGTCTAATATTGGCGTGACACCATGAATTTCGGGCTTAGGGCTAGCTGATAATATACAGCTAGCCCTAACTCCATTATTACCTAGCTAGCCACCCGGCATCAGGGCAGCTAGAAGAGTTGGATACAGCGCCAGAAGATGGCGCTTCTATGAAAGCGCCATTTTCTGGGGTGGCTGCGGACTGCAATTCGCAGTGGGGGTGCCCAGAAAGCATGGGCACCCTGCACTGTGGATTCCAATCCCCAGCTGCCTAGTTGTACCCGGCTGGACTCAAAAATTAGGCGAAGCCCACGTCATTTTTTTTTTTTAATTATTTCATGAAATAATTAAAAAAAAAGGGCTTCTCTATATTTTTGGTTCCCAGCCGGGTACAAATAGGCAGCTGGGGGTTGGGGGCAGCCCGTATCTGCCTGCTGTACCCGGCTAGCATAGAAAAATATGGCGAAGCCCATGTCATTTTTTTTTCTTTTTGGGCAAAAAACTGCATACAGTCCTGGATGGAGGCTGCTGAGCCTTGTAGTTCTGCAGCTGCTGCCTGCTCTCCTGCATACACTAGTGAATGGAGGATGCTGAGACTTGTAGTTCTGCAGCTGCTGCCTGCTCTCCTGCATACACTAGTGAATGGAGGATGCTGAGACTTGTAGTTCTGCAGCTGCTGTCTGCTCTCCTGCATACACTAGTGAATGGAGGATGCTGAGACTTGTAGTCCTGCAGCTGCTGCCTGCTCTCCTGCATACACTAGTGAATGGAGGATGCTGAGACTTGTAGTTCTGCAGCTGCTGTCTGCTCTCCTGCATACACTAGTGAATGGAGGATGCTGAGACTTGTAGTTCTGCAGCTGCTGTCTGCTCTCCTGCATACACTAGTGAATGGAGGATGCTGAGACTTGTAGTTCTGCAGCTGCTGTCTGCTCTCCTGCATACACTAGTGAATGGAGGATGCTGAGACTTGTAGTTCTGCAGCTGCTGTCTGCTCTCCTGCATACAATGAACATTTTGAAGAAGGAAATGACATCAGACCTTTTTTTTTTTTTTTTTCATCAACAATCTTTAATGGCATTGTGCACTGATTAAAAACGCAGTGAGCAAAAACGCAGCAAAAAACGCACCAAATCGCGGCAAAAACGCATGCGTTTTTGCCGCGTTTTTTTATCCGCGGGTGCGTTTTTTAGACAAAAACGCACATAAAAACGCAGCATGAAAAAAACGCCTAGTGCGCACATAGCCATAGTCACAGACAATCTATCAGCAAAAACTGCAAACTCCGTCCCCGTCACCTGGACAGTATTCACAGGTGGTTCTCCCTGGGTCACCTCTAGCAGAGGCCCCGGCCGAGCAAGTGCCACAGGGGCCGAGCACTGCACACAATGGGGGTCAGTGGAACCTGCCGGTAGAGTAGCGTCACATGCGGTACAAGCAGCATAGAAAGCCTGTGCCTTGGCACCCTTGCTTTTTGCGGATGACATGCTGTTGTCTCCTCTGAGCAATCTAGGAGGGTATATAGCCAAAAATCACCAGCGACCGTACAGTGCAATGTATAGCATGTAAGCATAAAAATACAAATGTACACTTCGGCACTAGTGGGGTCAGCACCAGAGGTGCCGCTTACTGCCCGCTCAAACGCGGGTGTGTGGTCGCCAGAATCCCGTGTCTGGGTCTCCCAGAACTTGTCTCCCCTCTCCAGCTCAGACTGCACACAGGAATGGCTGCCGGCGTTCTGTGAAGAGGGGCGGACCGTGGGCGTGCCTCAGACAAAGTGCGGGAAACTGGCGTCCCACTGTGCCCAGTGTGAGGGCTGGAGTATGTAAAGTAGACTCCAGCCCTCGGCGCTGACGTTCTGTACAGCGTCCCGCCCTTCCCCTGACTGGCAGGCCTGGGGGCGGGAACGAAACGAAACTAGGCCGCAAAAGCCGGGGACTCGAGTAATAAGCGCGGCCGTCATATATGCACGGCCAGCGCGGAAGTCCCCGGCGCACCACAAGTCCCAGCCGCGCCGCAGCGTGAACTGACAGCAGCGGCCGGCGCGGCAGTTCCCAATACATTGACTCACTCAGCAGAGCTGTAGCTAGTAATGGCACAAGCGCGCAGCGCTGTTGTCCCCGGCGCACTAACACACCCAGCAATGCTGCAGTGTGTCCGCGCGCGGTCTGTACGGGGACACAGAGTACCTTGACGTAGCAGGGCCCTGTCCCTGACGATACTCAGCTCCATATCCAGCAGAATCCCCAGGGGCTGTGGATGGAGCACGGTCTCAGTGCCTGGAGACCGGTAAAATACCACTTCACCCAGAGCCCTAAGGGGGATGGGGAAGGAAGCAGCATGTGGGCTCCAGCCTCCGTACCCGCAATGGGTACCTCAACCTTAACAAACACCGCCGACAAAAGTGGGGTGAGAAGGGAGCATGCTGGGGGCCCTAGTATGGGCCCTCTTTTCTTCCATCCGACATAGTCAGCAGCTGCTGCTGACTAAACAGTGGAGCTATGCGTGGATGTCTGACCTCCTTCGCACAAAGCATGAAAACTGAGGAGCCCGTGATCCCACGGGGGGTGTATAGGCAGAAGGGGAGGGGCTTTACACTTTTAAGTGTAGTGCTTTGTGTGGCCTCCGGAGGCAGTAGCTATACACCCCAATTGTCTGGGTCTCCCAATTAGGAGCGACAAAGAAATTACCTTTTATTGTGCACTAGCAGCACACGGTCATTGCTGGCTCCAGCTCTGATGGGGTTAATCTCTCCTCTGACTTCCTGTGTTCAGTTCCTACAAGTCCCAGAATTCTTTGTGGCTCTAGGGCGGTGTCTGGCTTATCTAACACACCCATTGTGTCTAATACACACACTCTGCTCCCAACCAAACCCTCCTCCCTGCCTCTTCCCAGTGGATGTGCACTGAGATCAATCATACAGAGACAGCAGCAGCTCTACACAGCCAGGGGAAGAAAGTGTGTGTGCGCGTATATACAGTGTATGTGTATGTGTGCGCGTATATACAGTGTGTGTGTGTATATACAGTGTGTGTGTGAGTGTGTATGTCATACTCACCTGTCTGCAGGGTCCGGGTGCCATGCCTGCTTCCAGCCCCTGTCTCGGTCCCGCCGCTTCAGCTGTGTGCAGTCTCCCCGGGGCACGCACGAAGCTTGCAGGACCTGGCGGTGGATCACCTGATGCAGTCACCTGACGCATCAGCTGATCGATTCTCGTGGTGTCGCCGGCTTTTTCGCACCCGGCCGGCTATCAGCTGATCCTGCCGACAGGGGACTTCATCAGCTGATTACCGGCCGCTCCTGCAGTGATGGGCCAGGATCAGACTCCGCTGCAGGAGCTGCCGGTAATCAGCACAGACGTGAGTATTTATTTATTTATTTTTTTTCTTTTGCACCGATGCATCAGCTGATTGTATAATCGGCTTTTATACAATCAGCTGATGTGTCATGTGATTCACGTAGTTTAACCTGACACATCATCTGATCGCTTTGCCTTCCAGCAAACCGATCAGATGATATTGGATCCTGATTGGACGGCGCGGGACCCTAACCCAGGATTACTGCGGAGGGGGGTTTATTTCAATAAAGATGGAGTCACTAATTGTGTTGTGTTTTATTTCTAATAAAAATATTTTTCTGTGTGTTGTGTTTATTTTTTTTATCATTACTAGAAATTCATGGTGGCCATGTCTAATATTGGCGTGACACCATGAATTTCGGGCTTAGGGCTAGCTGATAATATACAGCTAGCCCTAACTCCATTATTACCCAGCTAGTCACCCGGCATCAGGACAGCTGGAAGAGTTGGATACAGAGCCAGAAGATGGCGCTTCTATGAAAGCGCCATTTTCTGGGGTGGCTGCGGGACTGCAATTCACAGCGGGGGTGCCCAGAAAGCATGGGCACCCTGCACTGTGGATTCCAATCCCCAGCTGCCTAGTTGTACCCGGCTGAACACTAAAATTAGGCGAAGCTTACATCATTTTTTTTTTTAAATTATTTCATGAAATTCATGAAATAATTAAAAAAAAAAAAAGGGCTTCTCTATATTTTTGGTTCCCGGCCGGGTACAAATAGGCAGCTGGGGGTTGGGGGCAGCCCGTACCTGCCTGCTGTACCCGGCTAGCATACAAAAATATGGCGAAGCCCATGTCATTTTTTTTTTCTTTTTGGGTAAAAAACTGCATACAGTCCTGGATGGAGGATGCTGAGCCTTGTAGTTCTGCAGCTGCTGTCTGCTCTCCTGCATACACTAGTGAATGGAGGATGCTGAGCCTTGTAGTTCTGCAGCTGCTGTCTGCTCTCCTACATACAATGAACATTTTGAATAAGGAAATGACATCAGACCTTTTTTATTTTTTTCATCAACAATCTTTAATGGCATTGTGCACTGATTAAAAACGCAGTGAGCAAAAACGCAGCAAAAAAGGCACCAAATCGCGGCAAAAACGTGACATGCAGCACCGCAGGTGCTCGGGCCAGAGCAAGTTGGTGACATGCTCTGCTCTGACACATAGTGTGCTGCATGTCACTGTATCCACTCTGGGACTTGTTGTGCAGGTGACCGGATGATACATGTCACTAACTTGCTCCACTCTGTGACTTCTGCTGCATTGTTCCAACTGTATACACTCTCACCTGAACAAGTCTCAGAGTGGGGCAGTTAGTGACATGTATCATCCGGTCACCTGCACAACAAGTCCCAGAGTGGTGAAAGATAGTGACATGCAGCACACTATGTGTCAGAGCAGAGCATTTCACTGTCTCCACTCTGGGACTTGTTGTGCAGGTGACCGGATGATACATGTCACTAACTGCCCCACTCTGTGATTTCTGCTGCATAGTACCAACTGTATACACTCTCACCTGCACAACAAGTCCCATAGTGGAGACAGTTAGTGACATGTAGCATCCGGTCACCTGCACAAGTCCCAGAGTGGTGAAAGATAGTGACATGCAGCACACTATGTGTCAGAGCAGAGCATGTCACTGTCTCCACTCTGGGACTTGTTGTGCAGGTGACCGGATGATACATGTCACTAACTGCCCCACTCTGTGATTTCTGCTGCATAGTACCAACTGTATACACTCTCACCTGCACAACAAGTCCCATAGTGGAGACAGTTAGTGACATGTAGCATCCGGTCACCTGCACAACAAGTGCCAGAGTGGAGAAAGATAGTGACATGAAGCACACTATGTGTCAGAGCAGAGCATGTCACTGTCTCCACTCCGCTGACCTCACAGCCCGTACACGCTGCGATGGATGCAGGGGGACACAGAACAAGTAATCGGCCGACACTGGAGTCATCTGATTACTTGTGATGAATTGAGCAGTAAAATGCTCTGGTGCTCGATGGGCGAAGCCCATGCCGATTTTTTTTAAAAAAAATTCATTAAAAATAAAAAAACAAAAAAATCACATTGTTTGTGGGCTCCCGCTGCATTTTCTATTGCTAAGGGTAACCAAAGCAGCTACTGGCTGCTAGCCCCCGCTGCTTGGTGTTACTTTCACTGGCAATAGAAATGCAGGGAAGCATTTTTTTTTTTATAAAGTTTTTCCCTGAAAACATTTTTAAGAAAATGACGTTGGCTTCGCCATATTTTTGTATGCTAGCCAGGTACAGCAGGCAGGTACGGGCTGCCCCCAACCCCCAGCTGCCTAGTTGTACCCGGCTGGGAACCAAAAATATAGAGAAGCCCTTTTTTTTCATGAATTTCATGAAATAATTAAAAAAAAAAAAAATGATGTGGGCTTCACCAAATTTTTGAGTCCAGCCAGGTACAACTAGGCAGCTGGGGATTGGAATCCACAGTGCAGGGTGCCCAAACTTTCTGGGCCCCCCACTGCGAATTGCAGTCCACAGCTGCCCCAGAAAATGGCGCTTTCATAGAAGCGCCATCTTCAGGTGCTGTATCCAACTCTTCCAGTGGCCCTGGTGGCAGGTGGCACGCTGGGTAATAAGGGGTTAATACCAGCTATGTTTTACCAGCGGGTATAAAGCCCGAGATTCTTAATGTCAGGCCAAGTTTAACCTGGCCATTAAGAATCTCCAACAAAGGGTTTAAAAAAAAAAAAGAAGGGAATTTTGTTACTTACCGTAAATTCCTTTTCTTCTAGCTCCAATTGGGAGACCCAGACGATTGGGTGTATAGCTACTGCCTCCGGAGGCCACACAAAGTATTACACTAAAAAGTGTAAGGCCCCTCCCCTTCTGCATATACACCCCCCGTGGATCACGGGCTGCTTCAGTTTTAGTGCAAAAGCAAGAAGGAGGAAAGCCAATAACTGGTTAAACAATTCAATCCGAAGGAACATCGGAGAACTGAAACCATTCAACATGAACAACATGTGTACCCGAACAACCAAAAAATCCCGAAGGAACAGGGGCGGGTGCTGGGTCTCCCAATTGGAGCTAGAAGAAAAGGAATTTACGGTAAGTAACAAAATTCCCTTCTTCTTCGGCGCTCCATTGGGAGACCCAGACGATTGGGACGTCCAAAAGCAGTCCCTGGGTGGGTAAATTAATACCTCAAGTTTGGACTGTAAAAACAGCCCTTCCCTACATGGAGGCAACCGCCGCCTGCAGGACTCTTCTACTTAGGCTGGCATCCAAAGAAACAACAAAGAGCCAGCACCAATGTGCACTAAGGCATCAAATATTCCAAACTGCATTATAAAAATTTTTTTTTGAGATTTTTGGCAAAAAATTGCAATTTCTTGAGCTGCTTCGCCACGTCACGGCAAATCTCATTTGAAGCAGTCCTACACTAAAATATTTTTATAAAATGTGCCATGCGGCCTCACATATAAATAGCAGAACTGCTCTCAGCAGCACTCACCTGGTCTATTGCAGTCCCGTACCCATGACTGAGTCATGGCTGTGGGCGGGACAGGTCCAAGCAAATGCTGCATGAAGTATATATATAGCCTGTGGACAAAGCCTGATGACCCAATGTGAACAGTCACCAAACGCCAAAATCTATACAGATGGAATACATCCCAAATTGGGGTGCATAGCAAGGTGGAGGTCAACCACCGACCAATTCAACAAAGAAACAACAAAGAGCCAGCACCAATGTGCACTAAGGCATCAAATATTCCAAACTGCATTATAAAAATTTTTTTTGAGATTTTTGGCAAAAAATTGCAATTTCTTGAGCTGCTTCGCCACGTCACGGCAAATCTCATTTGAAGCAGTCCTACACTAAAATATTTTTATAAAATGTGCCATGCGGCCTCACATATAAATAGCAGAACTGCTCTCAGCAGCACTCACCTGGTCTATTGCAGTCCCGTACCCATGACTGAGTCATGGCTGTGGGCGGGACAGGTCCAAGCAAATGCTGCATGAAGTATATATATAGCCTGTGGACAAAGCCTGATGACCCAATGTGAACAGTCACCAAACGCCAAAATCTATACAGATGGAATACATCCCAAATTGGGGTGCATAGCAAGGTGGAGGTCAACCACCGACCAATTCAACAAAGAAACAACAAAGAGCCAGCACCAATGTGCACTAAGGCATCAAATATTCCAAACTGCATTATAAAAATTTTTTTTTGAGATTTTTGGCAAAAAATTGCAATTTCTTGAGCTGCTTCGCCACGTCACGGCAAATCTCATTTGAAGCAGTCCTACACTAAAATATTTTTATAAAATGTGCCATGCGGCCTCACATATAAATAGCAGAACTGCTCTCAGCAGCACTCACCTGGTCTATTGCAGTCCCGTACCCATGACTGAGTCATGGCTGTGGGCGGGACAGGTCCAAGCAAATGCTGCATGAAGTATATATATAGCCTGTGGACAAAGCCTGATGACCCAATGTGAACAGTCACCAAACGCCAAAATCTATACAGATGGAATACATCCCAAATTGGGGTGCATAGCAAGGTGGAGGTCAACCACCGACCAATTCAACAAAGAAACAACAAAGAGCCAGCACCAATGTGCACTAAGGCATCAAATATTCCAAACTGCATTATAAAAATTTTTTTTGAGATTTTTGGCAAAAATTGCAATTTCTTGAGCTGCTTCGCCACGTCACGGCAAATCTCATTTGAAGCAGTCCTACACTAAAATATTTTTATAAAATGTGCCATGCGGCCTCACATATAAATAGCAGAACTGCTCTCAGCAGCACTCACCTGGTCTATTGCAGTCCCGTACCCATGACTGAGTCATGGCTGTGGGCGGGACAGGTCCAAGCAAATGCTGCATGAAGTATATATATAGCCTGTGGACAAAGCCTGATGACCCAATGTGAACAGTCACCAAACGCCAAAATCTATACAGATGGAATACATCCCAAATTGGGGTGCATAGCAAGGTGGAGGTCAACCACCGACCAATTCAACAAAGAAACAACAAAGAGCCAGCACCAATGTGCACTAAGGCATCAAATATTCCAAACTGCATTATAAAAATTTTTTTTGAGATTTTTGGCAAAAAATTGCAATTTCTTGAGCTGCTTCGCCACGTCACGGCAAATCTCATTTGAAGCAGTCCTACACTAAAATATTTTTATAAAATGTGCCATGCGGCCTCACATATAAATAGCAGAACTGCTCTCAGCAGCACTCACCTGGTCTATTGCAGTCCCGTACCCATGACTGAGTCATGGCTGTGGGCGGGACAGGTCCAAGCAAATGCTGCATGAAGTAAATAGCCTGTGGACAAAGCCTGATGACTTAATGTGAACAGTCACCAACCGCCAAAATCCAGACAGATGGAATACATCCCAAATTGGGGTGCATAGCAAGGTGGAGGTCAACCACCGACCAATTCAATGAAGAAAAAACAAAAAGCCAGCACCAAATGTGCACTGCGGTCTGCTTTTAACTTTATCTAGGAGGCCGCATGGCACATGAAATACAGAATGTAGAGTAGGACCCCCCTATTGAGATTTGCCGTGACGTTGGCAGGGGTGGCTCAAAAAATTGATCAATTATTTGCTAAAAATCTCATTTTTTTTTTTTTTTTTTATTGTAGTACAGTTGGAATAAATCTGTGAATTTTCACTTTTTATATTATGCATGCCAATTTCAGATCATGCTGGCTCCCCTCTCTCTCTGTTTGGTCGTAGTTATGCTACAAATTCTGGTGGCCGGTCACCACCATGCCATGCATGCCTGATTTTGGTTTGCTATGTATTCCTCCTGTTGGTAGCTGTTCAGATTCAGTTACCTCACCCCTTTCCACAGGCAATGCTAATTAAGCACCATCTTGGATCTGGTTCGCCTTTATCAATGGTTGCTGTTTGGCACTGGGAGGATCAGTTCTGATATAGTCCTGGTATGGTGCAGAGCTTGCTCCACATGCTGGGACCTGGGCTGGTCTCTATCCACAAGTGCCTTTTTTGCAACATGGAAGCGGCTATATGCAGGTTGCAGGTATGTGTGCTCTATTATGGTTCTGCTTTTAACTTTATCTAGGAGGCCGCATGGCACATGAAATACAGAATGTAGAGTAGGACCCCCCTATTGAGATTTGCCGTGACGTTGGCAGGGGTGGCTCAAAAAATTGATCAATTATTTGCTAAAAATCTCATTTTTTTTTTTTTATTGTAGTACAGTTGGAATAAATCTGTGAATTTTCACTTTTTATATTATGCATGCCAATTTCAGATCATGCTGGCTCCCCTCTCTCTTTAGGCTGGCATCCGCCTAAGCGTAGGCATGCACCTGATAACGTGATAGACCCTCACGAAGAAGCCCTAGGCGAAACGGCCGTCAGGGTAATCATCCTTCCGTCCACTCTCCGTTGGTATTTGGCAGTCTGGTAACAATACCCTCTTTGACTGCATGTGTATCCGGTATATTGTTTTCCTCCTGTTTTTGTGACTGGCATTTTTCCCCTTATTCTTAAACAAGCATTTATATATTTCTTCTAAGACATTAGCAATATACATTGTTGAATTGAATTGAGATTTCACTGCCCTCTTGTGTATACCTCCTTTTAAGGCATTCTTATCTTTTCCTATATGGGCAAGTGAATCTATGAATTTCATCTTAATACAAATGCTTTTGTCTGAAAAAGCCATATTGGCAATTTTCATCTCCTTATCTGCTTGTTGATATATATATTTTCTATGGGAAAGTGCAATCACCATCTATCACTTGAGGTTTACAACCACTGTTTAGTCTTTATATTCCCTTCCTTGGAATTGCACAAAAATATTTTCCATTGTGGATGTGCAAAAAACTTTCTCCTAGGGGTTTTTTTCTCTTGCTTTTAGCATACTATATATATTGAGAAATTACAATTTTTGGTGAATATTTGTGGTTTACTGTGATATACACATATGTGAGTTTATGTGGTTCTTGGAGGGATTGTTTTGTGGCATTAATCCCCCCTTTCTCTTATCTTCCTATTATAAATGGTTTTTAAAAAATATTTTCAATAAAATAATTTTGTTTTTAAAAAAAAATTTTTTCGCTATATACTCTGGTTTTTTCATTGGTATCTTTCAACTCTAGAGTTAGCATTGCTGTGATTGGGCCAATAATTCGGTATTCTTTTCCCAAACCAGATTGCAGGAAGGAAGGAAAAGAAGGCAATGCAAATGTCCAGGGAGACACTCCCTGAGCAGAGCACTAAGATAAGAATATCTTCCACGTCTTGTGGTGGATCTCGGCAGACGTCGGCTTCCTAGCCCGTCTCATGGTGACAATGACGTCTTGAGATAATCCTGAAGACGCTAGGATCCAGGACTCAATAGCCACCAGTCAGGTTCAGGGCTGTAGAATTCAGATGGAAAAAACGGCCCTTGGGACAGTAATTCTGGCCGGTCTGGTAGTGCCCACGGTTGGCCGACCGTGAGATGCCACAGATGCAGGTACCACGACCTCCTCGGCCAGTCTGGGGCGACGAGGATGGCGCGGCGGCAATCGGAGCTGATCTTGCGTAGCCCTCTGGGCAACAGTGTCAGAGGGGGAAACACATAGGGTAGCTGGAACTGCGACCAATCCTGAACTAAGGCGCCTGCCGCCAGAGCTCTTTGATCGTGAGACCGCGCCATGAAAATCGGGCCCTTGTTGTTGTGCCGAGACGCCATTAGGTCGACGTCCGGCCTCCCCCAGCGGCTACAGATTTCTTGAGACCCGTCCGGGTGCAGAGACCATTCCCCTGCGTCCATGCCCTGGCGACTGAGGAAGTCTGCTTCCCAGTTTTCTACGCCCGGGATGTGAACTGCGGATATGGTGTATGCTCTGTCTTCCACCCTCATCAGAAGCCGCCGGACTTCCTGGGAGGCTTGCCGACTGCGTGTTCCGCCTTGGTGGTTGATGTATGCCACCGCTGCGAAGTTGTCCGACTGAATTCGGATCTGTTTGCCTTCCAGCCTCTGCTGGAAGGCTTGCAGGGCAAGATACCCTGCCCAGATTTCCAGAACATTGATCTGAGGGGTGGACTCCTCTGAAGAGAGTCCTTGCCCGTCTGAGAAAGGGGTACGTTCCTGTCTAGGGACGTTGACTTCCCATCCCATTGGCGAAGAATGTCCTATAGAAGTGGACGCAGATGAAACTGCGCGAAAAGGACTGCCGCTGCATGAGGCGTCTTAAGGGGTGTGACTGGCCTTGAAGGAGAGACTGCATCCCCGTCTGTGGTGAACGCTGTATGTCCAGCGGGAGCTGCACTATCGCTGAGAGAGTGTGAAGCTCCATGCCAAGATATGTCAGCGATTGGGTAGGTGTCAGATTTAACTTTGAAAAGTTTATGATCCACCCGAAACTCTGGAGAGTCTCCAGCGCCACGTTCAGGCTGTGTTGGCATGCCTCTTGAGAGGGTGCCTTGACAAGTAGATCGTCCAAGTAAGGGATCACAGAGTGACCCTGAGAGTGCAGGACTACTCCCACTGCTGCCATGAACTTGTGAAAAGCCGTGGGGCTGTCGCCAGACCGAAGGGCAGGGCTACGAACTGAAGATGCTCGTCTTCAATAACAAATCGTAGCCAACACCGGTGCTCTGGAGCAATCGGCACGTGGAGACAAGCATCCTGATGTCTATTGACGCTAGGAAATCTCCTTGAGATATGGAGGCAATGACGGAGCGGAGGAATTCCATCCGGAACCGCCTGGTTTTTACGAGCTTGTTGAGCAGGTTTAGGTCCAAAACGGAACGGAAGAGCCGTCGTTTTTTGGTACCACAACCAGATTGGAGTAAAAACCGTATCTTGTTCCTGAGGAGGAACAGGGGATTACCACTCCTTCTGCCTGCAGAAGAGCATCGGCTCGGTCGGGAGGTGAGGAAGTTCTGAAAATCTAGTCGGAGGACGAGAACAGAACTCTATCCTGTACACGTGAGACAAAATGTCTCTCACCCACCGGTCTTTGACCTGTGGCAGCTAAATGTTGCCAAAGCGGGAGAGTCTGCCACCGACCGCGGATGCGGAGAGAGAGAGCTGAACGTCATGAGGAAACCGCCTTGGTAGCGGTTCCTCCGGCTGCCTTCCTTGGGCGTGATTGAGCCTGCCAGGAATCTGCGCCTCTCTGAGCTTTTTGAGTCCTTTTGGACGAGGACAATTGGGACCTGCCCGAGCCTGGGAAGGACCGAAACCTCGACTGTCCCTTCCTCTGCTGTGTTGTTTGATCTGGGCTGGTGTAAGGAAGAGTCCTTACCCTTGGACTGTTTAATGATTTCATCCAATCGCTCACCAAACAGTCTGTCACCAGATAACGGCAAACTGGTTAAGCACTTTTTTGGAAGCAGAATCTGCTTTCCATTCCCTCAACCACAGGGCTCTGCGTTAAAACCACGGAGTTGGCGGACGCCACTGACGTACGGCTCGTAGAGTGCAGGACAGCATTAATAGCGTAAGTCGCAATGCAGACATTGCGAGGTTAAGGACGCCATCTGCGGCACAGATGTACATGTGACAGTGTCCACGTGCGCAAGACCAGCTGAAAAAGCTTGGAATGCCCATACGGCTGCGAATGCCGGAGCAACCGACACGCCGATAGCTTCATAGACAGAATTCAACCAGAGGACCATCTGTCTGTCAATGGCATCTTTAAGTGAAGTCCCATCTTCCACTGCAACTATGGATCTAGCCGCAAGCCTGGAGATAGGGGAATCCACCTTTGGACACTGGGTCCAGCGCTTGACCACGTCAGGGAGAAAAAAGGATAACGTGTATCCTTAATACGATTGGAGAACGCTTATCTGGATAAGTGTGGTGTTTCTGGATTGCTTCTCTGAAGTCAGAGTGGCCAGAAAAGTACTCAATATACGCTTGAGATACTGAAAAGGGATTTCTCCTGCTGTGAAGCTGACTCCTCCACCGGAGGAGCTGAGGGAGAAATATCCAACATTCCCTTGATGGACGCTAGAAGATCATTCACTATGGCGTCACCATCCGGAGTATCCGGATTGAGAGCGGTCTCAGGATCAGAGTCCTGATCAGCTACGTCTGCCTCATCATACAGAGAGTCCCGCTGGGACCCTAACCAGTGATGAAGCCGAGTGCCGCTCCCAGCGAGCTCGCTTAGACTGTCTGGGACTGTCGTCCGTGTCAGAGCCTGCGCCCTGGGATGCATGGGACCCCCCCGGAGCACTGATTTGTTCCAAATGAGGGCGTATCAACATTGCCCATGGTCCGTCTGGACTGCAAAGTCTCTAAGATGTTAGTCACAGTCACAGACCTATCAGCCGAAACTGCAACTCCGTCCCTGTCCCTGGACAGGGTTCACAGGTGGTTCCTTTAGCCACCTCTAGCAGAGACCCCGGCTGACCAAGTGCTACAGGGGAGCATTGCACACAATGGGGACAGTGGAACCTGCCGTGTGGAACAGTATCACATGCAGTACAAGCAGCATAGAAAGCCTGTGCCTTGGCACCCTTTCTGTTTTGCTGCTGTTGTCCAGCCATCTAGAAGCATATAGCCAAGAATAGCGACCGTACAGTGCAATGTATAGCATACAAGCAGAAAATACAAATGAACACTTCAGCACATGCAGTACAAGCAGCATAGAAAGCCTGTGCCTTAGCACCCTTGCTTTCTTGCTGCTGTTGTCCAGCCATCTAGGAGTATATAGCCAAGAATAGCGACCGTACAGTGCAATGTATAGCATACAAGCAGAAAGTACAAATGAACACTTCAGCACATGCAGTACAAGCAGCATAGAAAGCCTGTGCCTTAGCACCCTTGCTTTCTTGCTGCTGTTGTCCAGCCATCTAGGAGTATATAGCCAAGAATAGCGACCGTACAGTGCAGTGTATAGCATACCAGCATAAAGTACAAATGAACACTTCAGCACATGCAATACAAGCAGCCTAGAAAGCCTGTGCCTTAGCACCCTTGCTTTTTGCTGCTGTAGTCTAGCCATCTAGGCATAAAGTACAAATGGCATTAGTGGGGTCAGCACTTCAGGTGCTGCTTACCGCCCGCCCAAAGGCGGGTGTGTGGTCGCCCGAATCCTGTGACTGGTTGCCCAGAGCTTGTCTCCCTTCTCCAGCCCAGACTGCGTGCAGGAATGGCTGCCGGCGTCTTGTGAAGAGGGGCGGGCCGTGGGCGTGCCCTAGACAAGAGCGGGAAACTGGCGTCCCACTGTGTCCAGTGAAGGGGGCTGGAGAATGCAAAGCAGACTCCAGCTCTCGGCGCTGACTTTCTGTACAGCGTCCCGCCCCTCCCCTGACTGGCAGGGCTGGGGGCGGGAACGAAGTGAAAACTAGGCCGCAAAGCCGGGGACTCGAGTAATAAGCGCGGCCGTCCTATGTGCACGGCCAGCGCGGAAGTCCCCGGCGCACCACAAGTCCCAGCCGCGCCACAGTGTAAAACACCCCGCAGCGGCCGGCGCGGCAGTTTCTAACACATAAATTCACTCAGCTAAGCTGCAGTGAATAATAGCACAAGCGCTCCGCGCTGTTGTCCCCGGCGCACTAGCACTCCCAGCAATGCTGGTGTGTGTGTGCGCCATGTGTACGGGGACACAGAGTACCTTAATGTAGCAGGGCCCTGTCCCTGACGATACCCAGCTCCATATCCAGCAGGATCTCCGGGTCTGTGGATGGAGCCCGGTCTCAGTGCCTGGAGACCGGTAAGATCCCACTTCACCCAGAGCCCTGAGGGGGGATGGGGAAGGAAAACAGCATGTGGGCTCCAGCCTCCGTACCCGCAATGGGTACCTCAACCTTAACAAACACCCGACAAAAGTGGGGTGAGAAGGGAGCATGCTGGGGGCCCTAGTATGGGCCCTCTTTTCTTCCATCCGACATAGTCAGCAGCTGCTGCTGACTAAAAACAGTGGAGCTATGCGTGGATGTCTGACCTCCTTCGCACAAAGCATAAAAACTGAAGCAGCCCGTGATCCACGGGGGGTGTATATGCAGAAGGGGAGGGGCCTTACACTTTTTAGTGTAATACTTTGTGTGGCCTCCGGAGGCAGTAGCTATACACCCAATCGTCTGGGTCTCCCAATGGAGCGCCGAAGAAAAAGACATCACACAGAGAAAAATACTTTATTAGAAATAAATACACAGGCACAGTAGGGACTCCATGTTTATTACTCCCTCTCACCCCTCCACGATGGAGAGATTTCTGTACTGACCATGCCAGGAGAGAGCGAGGAAAAGAGAGCGAGCGGGGGGAGAGGAGAGAGCGAGCGGGGGGAGAGGAGAGAGCGAGCGGGGGAGAAGAGAGAGAGGGGGGGGGGGAGAAGAGAGAGAGGGGGGGGAGAAGAGAGAGGGGGGGGAGAAGAGAGGGGGGGGAGAAGAGAGAGGGGGGGAGAAGAGAGAGAGGGGGGGAAGAGAGAGGGGGGGGGAGAAGAGAGAGGGGGGGGAAGAGAGAGGGGGGGGAGAAGAGAGGGGGGGGGAGAAGAGAGAGGGGGGGAGAAGAGAGAGAGGGGGGGAAGAGAGAGGGGGGGGGAGAAGAGAGAGGGGGGGGGAAGAGAGAGGGGGGGGGAGAGAGGGGGGGGGAGAGAGAGGGGGGAGAAGAGAGAGGGGGGGGGAGAAGAGAGAGGGGGGGGGGAGAAGAGAGAGGGGGGGGAGAAGAGAGAGGGGGGGGGAGAAGAGAGAGGGGGGGGAGAAGAGAGAGGGGGGGGAGAAGAGAGAGGGGGGGGGAGAAGAGAGAGGGGGGGGAGAAGAGAGAGGGGGGGGAGAAGAGAGAGGGGGGAGAAGAGAGAGGGGGGAGAAGAGAGAGAGAGGGGAGAAGAGAGAGAGGGGGGGGAAGAGAGAGAGGGGGGAGAAGAGAGAGAGGGGGGAGAAGAGAGAGAGGGGGGAGAAGAGAGAGAGGGGGGGAGAAGAGAGAGGGGGGGGAGAAGAGAGAGAGAGGGGGGGAGAAGAGAGAGAGAGGGGGGGAGAAGAGAGAGAGAGGGGGGGAGAAGAGAGAGAGAGGGGGGGAGAAGAGAGAGAGGGGGGGGAGAAGAGAGAGAGGGGGGGAGAAGAGAGAGAGGGGGGGAGAAGAGAGAGAGGGGGGGAGAAGAGAGAGAGGGGGGGAGAAGAGAGAGAGGGGGGGAGAAGAGAGAGAGGGGGGGAGAAGAGAGAGAGGGGGGGAGAAGAGAGAGAGGGGGGGAGAAGAGAGAGAGGGGGGAGAAGAGAGAGAGGGGGGGAGAAGAGAGAGAGGGGGGGAGAAGAGAGAGAGGGGGGGAGAAGAGAGAGAGGGGGGGAGGAGAGAGAGGGGGGGAGGAGAGAGAGGGGGGGAGAAGAGAGAGGGGGGGGAGAAGAGAGAGAGGGGGGGAGGAGAGAGAGGGGGGGAGAAGAGAGAGGGGGGGGAGAAGAGAGAGGGGGGGGAGAAGAGAGAGGGGGGGGAGAAGAGAGAGGGGGGGGAGAAGAGAGAGAGCGAGCGGGGGGAAAAAGAGAGCGGGCGGGGGGGAAAAGAGAGCGAGCGGGGGGGAAAGAGAGCGAGCGGGGGGGGAAAGAGAGCGAGCGGGGGGGGAAAGAGAGCGAGCGAGGGGGGGAGAAGAGAGCGAGGGGGGGAGAAGAGAGCGAGGGGGGGAGAAGAGAGCGAGGGGGGGAGAAGAGAGCGAGGGGGGGAGAAGAGAGCGAGGGGGGGAGAAGAGAGCGAGGGGGGGGGAGAAGAGAGCGAGGGGGGGGGAGAAGAGAGCGAGGGGGGGGGGAGAAGAGAGCGAGGGGGGGGAGAAGAGAGCGAGGGGGGGGAGAAGAGAGAGGGGGGGAGAAGAGAGAGGGGGGAGAAGAGAGAGGGGGGGAGAAGAGAGAGAGGGGGGAGAAGAGAGAGAGGGGGGAGAAGAGAGAGAGGGGGGAGAAGAGAGAGAGGGGGGAGAAGAGAGAGAGGGGGGAGAAGAGAGAGAGGGGGGAGAAGAGAGAGAGGGGGGAGAAGAGAGAGAGGGGGGGAGAAGAGAGAGAGCGAGCGGGGGGAAAAAGAGAGCGGGCGGGGGGGAAAAGAGAGCGAGCGGGGGGGAAAGAGAGCGAGCGGGGGGGGAAAGAGAGCGAGCGGGGGGGAAAGAGAGCGAGCGGGGGGGGAAAGAGAGCGAGCGGGGGGGGGAGAAGAGAGCGAGCGGGGGGGGGAGAAGAGAGCGAGGGGGGGAGAAGAGAGAGAGGGGGGGAGAAGAGAGAGAGGGGGGAGAAGAGAGAGAGGGGGGAGAAGAGAGAGAGGGGGGAGAAGAGAGGGAGGTGGGGGAGAAGGGAGGGGGGGGAGAAGAGAGGGAGGGGGGGAGAAGAGAGGGAGGGGGGGAGAAGAGAGGGAGGGGGGGGAGAAGAGAGGGAGGGGGGAGAGAAGAGAGGGAGGGGGGAGAGAAGAGAGGGAGGGGGGGGAGAGAGAGGGAGGGGGGGGGAGAGAGAGGGAGGGGGGGAGAAGAGAGTGGGGAAAGAAGAGCGGGGGGCAGAGGTGCTCTGTCACCAACTGTCTCCACTCTGTGACTTGTGGTGCAGGTGACAGAGTGCAGACAGTTGGTCCCATGCAGCAGGACAGATGGCAGAGGACAGCGGTGACATGCCTGTCAGTGTCTTGCTGCTGGGAGGAGCATATGATCACACTGCCCGACACCGGCCGCTCTCCTGACATCGCAGCAGAGCGGGCGGGTGGACAGTGTGATCACATACTTACGTGCAGGGGGAGATTCAGCTGAAGACCCCCCCTGCACTGCACACTGGCGCCCCGTGCCTCACCAGGACGCCGGCTCCACACAGACGTCCTCCGGATCCTCCCCTCGATGCTGAGCTGTGACGTGCGGTAGTCACCGCCCACAGCCCTGTCACTCAATCTGAGTGGCGCCGGCATCCTGTGACGTACCCATCTTGTTTGAGAGCCCGGAAATGCCGGGACGTCAGAGGATGCCGGCGACCACAGCTCCAGGGGGTCATGTGACAGGCACTGAGCGTGCAGCATAGCGCCGCTCAGTGCCAGAAATGGAAACAGAAGCCAATGCAGAAGATGCAGACAATGGTAAGTGAGAATCATTGGGGAAAAAACAAAAATGGGTGAACCACCCCTTTAAAGGGAACCTGTCACCAGATCTGGTGACTATAAGCCGCGGCCACCACCACCGGGCTCTTATATACAGCATTCTAACATGCTGTATATAAGAGCCCAGGCCGCTGTGTAGAACGTAAAAATCACTTTATAATACTTACCTAAACAGGTGGTGCAGTGTAGACTGGTCAGATGGGTGTCTCCGTTCTCCGGCGCCTCTTCTTTTGGCAATCCTTGTCCTCCTTCTTCTGAAGCCTTGGCGCATGACGCGTCCTACGTCATCCACACTAGCCAGCATTGAGGTCCTGCGCAGGCGCACTTTGATCTGCCCTGAGCAGAGAAGATCAAAGTATTGTAGTGCGCATGCGCGGGACCTCAATGACGGCTGGTATACCAGACGTAGGACGCGTCATGCACCCATTCTTCAGAAGAAGGAGGACAAAGATGGCCGAAAGAGGAGGCGCCGGACCTGGAGAACAGAGACACCCATCCGACCGGTCTGCACTGCACCACCTCTTAGGTATTATAAAGTGATTTTTATGTTCTTTATGCAGCGGCCTGGGCTCTTATATACTGGATTCTAGAAAGCAGTATATAAGAGCCCACTGGTGGTGGCCGCAGCTTATAGTCGCCAGATCTGGTGACAGGTACCCTTTAACCCCATTACTACCTAAGATGAACCTGTATGCCCTAGGTCACCTTCCTCCTTTTAATGCGGGCTCGCATTATTCCCTGCACACGTCCGCTCATCTGATTAGCAGGCATGCAGCTAAGAGGCACGGGGGGGATCGGAGATCCACCCACGCCTGTTAACTAGATTGCGATGTCAAACTCTGACAGGGAGATCTAACGCACTCTGGTGGGGATCACGACGTTCCACGCTCTTATCAGTGCTCCTGTGACGTAATCACGGGACGGCAATGACTTGTCATGACTCGGGAGGCCAGCGAATGACCTGTGGCTGTCATGAATCACTTCCTGTGAATGTCGCCATTCACAGAACAGCATTTCTGCTGTTCTGAGCGATGCTGAAGCACTTTTCTTACAATTTAACCCCCCTTCTCCAGTGCAATATGGGGGCAAAATGAATAATGTTGTTCAAAAGTACAACTCATGCCGCAAAAAAAAAATAAAATAAGTACTGATAGGGCTACATTGACTGAATAATATAAAAGGTATGGCTCCTGGAAGAAGGGTAGGAAAAAACAAAAACAAAAAAAAAAAATGCAGAGTTGTGAAGGGGATAATACAATTTGTCGTCAGTCTTTCATTACATTGCTTTAAAAAGGTAATGTCCTCTTTGAAACTGTATTTTGTTTTTCATTAAAGATCGCCAAATCTAATAAAGTTGTTAATTTAACTTTCAGCCATAAGAGCTTTGGTATTTTTCTGATCCGGAGCTGCAAACTGTCTTTATGGCCATAGTTATAGGATAAAATTCCCGGCTGCCTTCAGTCACCACCAGGGGGAGCTACTGAATACAATTTATACACTGGAAACTGAGTGCTGTGAGCGCCCCCTGGTGGTGGCTGCAGGTAACTGTCATTTTAGTAATAGGGGTTACTGCTGGATATACATCCTCTGTATTGCACGGCTGGTAGCCACACACTGCAGCTATGGGAGCGGTCATGAGACGATACCGAGGCCGGGGTATAAAAGAAGACGGCGGCGGCTCCTCGGTGTTTTCCTCACCTTGCTCAGCGTTTTTTTGAGTTGCGACACTGACACCGCCATCATGAAGGAAAGTCCCGTCACATTGAGCCAAGAGGAAAGTGAAACCAGTCACAACTTCCGCTCCTAGCTTACGTCACTTCCTGTAAACGACCTGCTGTTACCAGGGCGACCGAAGTCCACGCTGCGGCGGCCATGTTGTGTAAGGGCAGTTCTCCCTCACTCACTCTTTCACGCATTTTATATTGAGATTTTTGTTTTATTTGGCGCCTTACAATGCTAAGTAATTAGCAAACTCCAATGTGTCCAGCCCTGCTCACACTGAGGCTGAGAAAACGCATCCTATGATCCCAGTAGTATAAGTGACTATAAGTTGCTATTTTTGGCTTTTTTTTCAATTCAGTTTTCAGTCCTTTGTTGTTTTTTTTCAGGATGAGTTGCTTTATTTAAAGGTACAGTTTTGTTTATGTTTTTTTTGTTTTTTTATTGATTTTTGTTACCTTTTTTGGGTATTTTTCATGCCCCCCCCCATTGGTAAATATCATAATTTTTTTTTATTAGTGAGGCTATTACAGATCACCAAATATGCGTGGGCTTTTTTTAACCATTTTTTTTTCTTACATAGTAAAGAAGTGGGTAAGGGGGGAAATGGGATTTTTATTTTTTGTCTATTTTTTAATTTAGTCCCAGTACTTCTGTATTCAGTGTATTATAACTCTACTGGACGTCATCTTAGACCCCCACAAGCTATAAAGAAGTGGGGATCCTTTGTCAGCTCATCACGGGGCAATGGAGGGACAGATAACAGAGCAATGGGCTGGAGGGAGAGAGAACAGGGCAATGGGCTGGAGGGACAGGAAACAGGGCGATGGGCTGGAGGGACAGAGAACAGGGCAATGGGCTGGAGGGACAGAGAACAGGGCAATGGGCTGGAGGGACAGAGAACAGGGCAATGGGCTGGAGGGACAGAGAACAGGGCGATGGGCTGGAGGGACAGAGAACAGGGCGATGGGCTGGAGGGACAGAAAACAGGGCGATGGGCTGGAGGGACAGAAAACAGGGCGATGGGCTGGAGGGACAGATAACAGGGCGATGGGCTGGAGGGACAGATAACAGGGCGATGGGCTGGAGGGACAGAGAACAGGTCAATGGGCTGGAGGGACAGAGAACAGGGCAATGGGCTGGAGGGACAGAGAACAGGGCGATGGGCTGTAGGGACAGAAAACAGGGCGATGGGCTGGGGGGACAGATAACAGGGCGATGGGCTGGAGGGACAGATAACAGGGCGATGGGCTGGGGGGACAGATAACAGGGCGATGGGCTGGAGAGACACTTAAAGCAATGGGCTGGAGGGAGAGAGAACAGGGAGATGGGCTGGAGGGACAGATATCAGGGCGATGGGCTGGGGGGACAGATAACAGGGCGATGGGCTGGAGGGACAGATAACAGGGCGATGGGCTGGGGGGACAGATAACAGGGCGATGGGCTGGAGAGACACTTAAAGCAATGGGCTGGAGGGAGAGAGAACAGGGAGATGGGCTGGAGGGACAGATAACAGGGAGATGGGCTGGAGGGACAGATAACAGGGCGATGGGCTGGGGGGACAGATAACAGGGCGATGGGCTGGGGGGACAGAAAACAGGGCGATGGGCTGGAGGGACAGATAACAGGGAGATGGGCTGGAGGGACAGAGAACAGGGAGATGGGCTGGAGGGAGAGAGAACAGGGAGATGGGCTGGAGGGACAGATAACAGGGCGATGGGCTGGGGGGACAGAAAACAGGGCGATGGGCTGGGGGGACAGAAAACAGGGCGATGGGCTGGGGGGACAGAAAACAGGGCGATGGGCTGGAGGGACAGATAACAGGGAGATGGGCTGGAGGGAGAGAGAACAGGGAGATGGGCTGGAGGGACAGAGAACAGGGCGATGGGCTGGAGGGACAGATAACAGGGCGATGGGCTGGGGGGACAGAAAACAGGGCGATGGGCTGGAGGGACAGATAACAGGGAGATGGGCTGGAGGGACAGATAACAGGGCGATGGGCTGTGGGGACAGATAACAGGGCGATGGGCTGGAGGGACAGATAACAGGGCGATGGGCTGGAGGGACAGATAACAGGGCGATGGGCTGGAGGGACAGATAACAGAGGGATGGGCTGGAGGGACAGATAACAGGGCGATGGGCTGGAGGGACAGATAACAGGTCGATGGGCTGGAGGGACAGATAACAGGGCGATGGGCTGGAGGGACAGATAACTGGGTGATGGGCTGTGGGGACAGATAACGGCGATGGGCTGGAGGGACAGATAACAGGGCGATGGGCTGGAGGGACAGATAACAGGGCGATGGGCTGGAGGGACAGATAACAGGACGATGGGCTGGAGGGACAGATAACAGGGCGATGGGCTGGAGGGACAGATAACAGGGCGATGGGCTGGAGGGACAGATAACAGGGTGATGGGCTGGAGGGACAGATAACAGGGCGATGGGCTGGAGAGACAGATAACAGGGCGATGGGCTGGAGGGACAGATAACAGGGCGATGGGCTGGAGGGACAGATAACAGGGCGATGGGCTGGAGGGACAGATAACAGGGCGATGGGCTGGAGGGACAGATAACAGGACGATGGGCTGGAGAGACAGATAACAGGGCGATGGGCTGGAGGGACAGATAACAGGGCGATGGGCTGGAGAGACAGATAACAGGGCGATGGGCTGGAGAGACAGATAACAGGGCGATGGGCTGGAGGGACAGATAACAAGACGATGGGCTGGAGGGACAGATAACAGGACGATGGGCTGGAGGGACAGATAACAGGGCGATGGGCTGGAGGGACAGATAACAGGGCGATGGGCTGGAGGGACAGATAACAGGGCGATGGGCTGGAGGGACAGATAACAGGGCGATGGGCTGGAGGGACAGATAACAAGACGATGGGCTGGAGGGACAGATAACAGGGCGATGGGCTGGAGGGACAGATAACAGGGCGATGGGCTGGAGGGACAGATAACAGGGCGATGGGCTGGAGGGACAGATAACAAGACGATGGGCTGGAGGGACAGATAACAGGGCGATGGGCTGGAGGGACAGATAACAAGACGATGGGCTGGAGGGACAGATAACAGGACGTTGGGCTGGAGGGACAGAAAACAGGGCGATGGGCTGGAGGGACAGAGAACAGGGCGATGTGCCGGAGGGACAGAAAACAGGGCGATGGGCCGGAGGGACAGATAACAGGGCGATGGGCTAACAGTGCATCCCTACTTCTTCTTTATAACCATGTAGTTCCTGCAGGCGATACTGACCGTGGCCTATAAGATCTTAAACTGAGGGGTTCAATGAGAACATTAACCCCTGCCATCACAGCCAGCTAGTGATGATGACAGCACAGGTATAGAAGCAGATCATTCATATATATGGGGCATCCTCCCAATACTGTCAGCAGACCACCCATCCAGAACATCCTTTTAAAGGGGTTCTCCAGTAGTACGCACTCTGCATCCGCAGAGAATACACGCAGATCATGCATTCACCATGGGAGGCACCACCTACAGTATAGCCAAAAGATATATGACCACTGAAGGTTAGTCTGCAAGGACCCCCCACCAAACCTGACAAGAAGGGTCCCAAAGATGATGTTTGACTGAAGTTCTGCTGTATGTGCTCAACCACTGCTCGATCAACGTCTATGGAGCAGACAATCTGTCCCATGGAAGTGAATGAAGTGAAGCCTGAGCATGCTCACTACCACTCCATTCTCCCCCCGTTCTCATTATTTGGTGGGGGGACCAGAGCTTCTGATTGTTGTCTGATTGTTCCCATCATCTCCCAGTTCCTCAGATTTCTGCAAAGGTCCCATAAATGATCCACTATGTACAAGTGATGTAACGGCACCACCAGGATGTCACAACAGTATAGGGAGAATATGATTGCTAATCTGATCATCTGTCCCCATGTAGCGCATATTGTCAGGAGCACAGCCGACTCCACAGCTCTAGATCTGTACAGGTTTTTAGCTTTATGGTATAATTCTCCTTCACTGCCAGTAAGTACAAAATGCATCAACATGAACACTTCCTTCTTGTAGATTGTCTATTACATCAGTGTACACGAGACTGCAAAATAATCCATCAATGATTACAGGAACACAGCGCCCGGCCGCACCGCTGGAAAATGTACTTTATTCTTATTCCAAATAATTCCATTCACTGAATGAAATGAATTTTCCACCTCGTACATGATTAGCCGCTTATAGGTCTATAGATATAAAAATGTATAGAAGGTATCAGTATACAAAACAAGAAAAGAGCTCAACCAGTGTAAGGTAAAAATGCATCACGAGTAATAAAGAGTTAACGTAACAACTGCAGCAATGTGTGTAACAATGTAGTGTGTGTGTGTAGAAATGGTGTGTGTGCATGCAGCAACGTTGTGTATATATGCCTAACACCGTAGTATGTGTGTGGAAATGGTGTGTCTAGCAATGTAGTATGTGTCTCAAAGTTGTGTGTAGCAACGTTGTGTGTGTGCGCATGTAGCAGTTGTGTGTGTAACAACGTAGTGTGTGTAGCAAAGTTGTGTGTAGCAACGTTTTGTGCGCGCATGTACCAAAGTTGTGTAACAACGTAGTGTGTGTAGCAACGTTGTGTGTGCGCGTGTAGCAACATTGTGTGTGCGCATGTAGCAGTTGTGTGTGTAACAGTGCTTGTGTGTAGCAATGTTGTGTGCGCACATGTAGCAAAGTTGTGTAACAACAGTGTGTGTAGCAACATGTCTGTTTGCGCATGTAGCAAAGATGTGTAACAACGTAGTGTGTGTGGCAAAATTGTGTGTCTGTGCATTTAGCAAAGTTCTGTATGTAACAGCATAGTGTGTATGTGTGTAGCAACGTATTGTGTATAACAATGTTGAGTGTGTGCACATGTAGAAAAGTTGTGTAACTACGTAGTGTGTAGAAATGTTGTGGGTGTGCGCATGTAGCAAAGTTCTGTATGTAACAACATAGTGTGTGTATCAACTGATGTGTATAGCAAAGTTGTGTGTGTAACAAATAAGTGTAACAATCGTTTTGTGTAGCAATGTTGTGTGTGCGCATGTAGCAAAGTTCTGTATGTAACAACATTGTGTATGTAACAACGTAGTGTGTAATAACGGGTGTGTGTATGCAACAACGTAGTGTGTGTGTTACAACAGATGTGTGTAGCAAAGTTGTGTGTGTAACAAAGAAGTGTAACAATTGTTTTGTGTGTAGCAATGTAGTGTGTGTGTGTTGTAGTCTTACAACTAAAGACAGGACTATACAAAAAATATTAAAAGATCTACTCCGATTCCTAGAAGCGCGGTAGATATTTTGATATTTTTATGTATCTTCTTGTTGACAGGGATACACGGCCCCTACCTCCTCCCTGCAACTCTACAGTCCGATCAATAAAAGAACTTTTTGTATTTCGTCTCAGTGTGAGCGCTGGTGTTTTTTTTATTTATATTTTAAGAAAGGACTACATTAGTGGTTCCCATTTGCAGCCTTGAATCTGAGGCCAAATCCATTCTTCTGACGTTCCATTACAGTATCAATATTTTGAAATCTCTGCGTGCTGCCACTGAATTAGGTTTTTGTTGTTTTTTTTTTTTTTTGTTTTTAAAATTACATAGAGAGAAAAGATATTTGCACACTCAACAACCTCATCAGGCCGTAAAGATCTATTTGAAGGTGTTTAATGAGAGACAGTGCAAAGTAAGCCAACTAAAGGGTGGTGTAAACTGTAGCCTAGACAGGCTACACATGCACCATAATGAGCTGCATTAAATAGGTTTGGAACATTTTAAAGATTTTGGCCCAGATTTATTTAGGCTAAGTTCACATTTCCGTTGTTTTGCATCAGTCACATGCGTTGCTTGACGCATGTGACTGATGCGTTGTACACGGATGACAACGGTGACAAAGAAAATAATTTCTTTGTCGGACTCCGTTGTGTGCGGGGGGCGGAGTTCGGGGGGCGGAGCTGAGGACGTCAGTGCCACGGTCTGCATGGCTGGGGACAGGTGTGTGTGTGTGTGTGTGTGTGTGTGTACATGCGTGTGTACATGCGGAGTGCGGGAGGGGGCGGAGCGGGAGGGGGCGGAGCCGAGCGGGGCCGTGGAGCTGAGGACGTCAGTGCCGCGGGGACTGCAGGGCTGGGGGACAAGTGTGTGAGTGTGTGTGTAAGTGTGTGTGTGTGTGAGTGTACACATGCGGAGTGCAGGAGGGGGCGGAGCTGAGTAGTGAAGTGTCGGCCTCCTTGCACACTGTATCCAGGTTAAAATATCGGGTATAAGCAAAGCACTTTTTGCTTGGTTACCCGATATTTATCTTGGATACCAGCTTAGCGCTGGCTCCCCGCCCCCGTAACCACTGTAAATACCGGATAACTAACCAAAGCGCATTGCTTAGTTACCCGATGTTTATCCTGGTTACGGGGGCGGGGAGCCAGAGAGCGCATGCGCAGCGAAATCCTACGGATCGCGCTGCTCAAAAAACGTTACAGGCTGCGTTGCTCCCGCCCGGAGGTCAGTTAAAAACCGACTGACCGCGACGCAGCGGATGCAACGCAGCATCATCAGTCACAATCCGTCACTAATAGAAGCCTATGGGGAAAAAGAGGATTCCTGCAAAATATTTTGCAAGATACCGTAATTCCTCAAGGCTACGGATTGTGACTGATGCAAAACAACGGAAGTGTGAACTTAGCCTAAGGCTGATGCATTTTAAGCAAGTCATGAAAACGAGCGGTAAGGAAAGATGCGCCAAATTCATCAGAAGAACCATGCATCGCTTAGTGAATTTGATGCATCTTAAAACTTGTGTGCAAAAATGTTACTCCAGTCGGTGGCATTTTTAACATAAATTTTGATGAATTTGTGTCAAACCTTGTCCCACTACTTCGGTAGAGCTAGCAAGGACTGGTTAAGAGGAAAAAAAAAAAAAAAAAAAAACAAAAACACCAATTTCTTGGAGTTTTACACCAGAATTCTGGAAAAAAAACCCTCCTGAATCAAGGTGTAGTTTTCTTAAATTTCCACTGTCTGACAGATAGGCTAAGTTCACACTTCCGTTGTTTTGCTTCTGTCGCAATCAGTCGCCTTGAGGAATTATGGTATCCTGCAAAATATTTTGCAGGAATCCGTTTTTTCCCCATAGACTCATATTAGTGACGGATTGTGACTGACGGCCCTGCGTTGCATCCGTCGTGTGACGGATCAGTCGTTTAGTGACTGACCGTCAGGCGGCAGCAACGCTGAATGTAACTTTTTTTGGAGCAGCAGAAAAAAAACGGACTCCGCAGTGTCCGTCACCATCCGTCACAAGCTATAATGGATGTCTATGGTGCTGGATTCCGCCGTAATCTGTCACACGACGGAATCCAGTGCTGGATTCCATCATGCTCTACTGAGCATGCCCAGCATGTTTGGCACACCCATTGGGCTGTCCCAAACACAAACGGATCCGTCAAAAAAAGGACTTACAGCGGATGTAACGGATTAATTTTTTCACAGGATTCCTGCAAACGGAATCCTGTGAAATAACACATCTGTTGCGGATTTAAAACAACGGAAATGTTAACTTAGCCTTAGACAGCTTTAGTAAATCTTCCGCACTGACTCGGACGCATTGGATGTACTGTGCTGGATCCCCCCGCTTTGACTCAGAAGTCGTGATCCCCCTCCAGCCACACCATCCATATAAAAGCAAGAATATGTACCATAGTACCATCAGGAGAATATCTAGATCACTCAGGAAGGACAAGCAGAAAATCAGAATAGAAATGTCTTGATACACAATGCACCCGTCACACACAGCGGGGTTGTTAGAAGGTGCCCACCCGATACGATGACATCCAGTGACTCAGTGGGGTCATGGTTGCTGATCGCGAGTGCAACACTGGAAATGTGAAATATAATAGATTAGCCCCGTCCCTTGTTCGTGTGCTATGATCATTTTAGAAAGAGACTCTGCACTGCAGAGATAACAGGCGTCATGGAGTCCGGCTCCCGGTGCGGTCACAGGCTCAGCTGCCGCTGCAGGTCGTGGATGGAGGCGGCACTTTTTTGGAGAGCGTCAGATACATGTTCTTCGTGTTGTAGGATCCGGGGGTCCCCCAGCACCCCGCTGTCTCCCAGCACACAGGGCACGCTGAGAAACACTTCATTCTGAATGTTGCAGAATCCCTGTGGACAGAGAACAAAATACAGAGATTGACGATGGCGAATCTGAGCAATGTGTGTGTCGTATATATTCTGTCTATAGCATGACGGAGGTCGTATAATAAAAATATTTGCAATTTTCTGATAACATTTGCGCTTCAATTTCTTACCATTTCATGATATGCGTTTGCTGTCATTGGATCCAACCCCCTGCACTCGCTCCGATGCCCCCTGAGATTCCCTTCCAACCCTACCATGCTATGATTCTAAATGGGGATTCTTGTTTACATCACGGACCTGGAAACTGCCAGTCTGGCTCACACAATGGCAAGAAAAACTGCACCATGTGAACAAGGCCTAAGCATGTTGTATCTGTGTAAAACTGGGTCGGGATATGTATTCAGCATCTGAATTCCCATTTACAGACAGCATGGGGGGGTTGGAAATGGGCAGTGTTGAAGGAGATGACTGAATGGGCGTCACAGTGGCTCAGTGGTGGCTCAGTGGTTAGCACTGCAGTCTTGTGGTGGCTCAGTGGTTAGCACTGCAGTCTGGTGGCTCAGTGGTTAGCACTGCAGTCTTGTGGTGGCTCAGTGGTTAGCACTGCAGTCTTGTGGTGGCTCAGTGGTTAGCACTGCAGTCTTGTGGTGGCTCAGTGGTTAGCACTGCAGTCTTGCAGCGCTGGGGTCCTGGGTTCTAATCCCACCAAGGACAACATCTGCAAGGAGTTTGTATGTTCTCCCCGTGTTTGTGTGGGTTTCCTCTGGGTTCTCCGGTTTCTTCCCACACTCCAAAGATATACAGATAGGGAATTTAGATTGTGAGCCCCAATGGGGACAGTGTTGCCAATGTATGTAAAGCGCTGTGGAATTAATAGCACTATAAAATGAATAAAATTATTATTATTATTATTATTATTATTAATAATAGTGGCCGACTAGTTTTCATCCTCTATTTATCCAATAAATTGAGCTACAAACGAAAAAATAAGAAATCTGACTGCGTGCATTAATAATCAGCTTGAGTCATTTAAAAGGAATCTGTCACCAGATTTTTGCTCGCTCATCTGAGAGAAGCATGATGTAGAGATAGAGAACCTGATTCCAGTGATGTGTCACTTACAGAGATGCTTGCTTTCATTTTGATAAAATCAATGTTTTCTCTGCTGCAGATTATTGTTCTAAAGAGCTCATGAATATGCTGGACTATGTGCAGCACGCCAAGTAGTCCTGTAATGATCATCTCCTGCTGATTAAACTGTGATTTTAAAACTACAATAAGCAGCCCAGTAAGTTACACATAGCTGGAATCAAGATCTCTGCCCCTACGTTATACTGTTCTCAGATTCAGTGGCAAAAATCTGGTGACAGATTCCCTTTAACGGGATATGGGCTCCATGGGACGACTGTCACTAGGTTACCTTGAGTTGATCTTGGTGCTGCCTCGCCCCCACCACCCCCCCATCTTTTTTTCTTTCGTCATCTCTTCCCTTGTATTTTACCCATCCCTATTCTTTTCTCCCATTTTAATGTTTTGTGCATTATTGTCATGTTTCCTTAAATGTTCACCTCTCAACAGAGGTTTGTCGTTACCTTAGCAAGTGAAGAAACCGAGTGAATCTTCCTCCTATTTTGCACAATGGTGTCCGTGAGGTCAGCTACAGACAGACCGATGGACCATGACCTCTGACCTTTACCTTTCATGGCCTCCATGGCTCTGTAAGGGTTAATAAAATAGGACTATGATCAAAAACACACATACAAAACTCAGTAATGCAAAACTTTACAGTGGGGACCTTATGCGTTACCTGTTTGTCAGCTGCTCCTGGAAGAGCTTGGGATAGATCTTCCCAGGTTTGTGGTTATTTTCCAAGTCAGGATCACTCCAGGCCGCCACTAAAATAAACAAATCCACAATTTTCAATACATGTCCATTTTCTTTTTTTCAGTGTTTTAAATTTCCAGCAATGTTGCAGCAAAAATGTGAAAAAAACAAAACCTCTGGTATTTTTTTTTCCATTATGGCACTGCTGGAATGGAGCTTTAAATTTAATTTCCCCCCCTCCCATCTCATACTCATCTGCCACAGTCTTCATTTTTTCCAGCAGGGCTCTGGTCGGCCTCCCGTGATTTGTGACCTGCCGGCAGCTCCAATGTTTCATGAAGCAGCAGATCCCAACTCAATACATCTCTATGAGACCCTTGTTCTGGCTCTCATAGACTTGTATTGGGAGCTTGTGATGTAACTTCTGACTTCCGGCCAGTCAAAGGTTAAGTGCACAAGACAGGGCCACGGGACTAGAGAGGTGTCAGTAAAAGATGAAGCCTCCGGAAGGTCAGTATATGACAGGGGTCAGGGCACTTAGATTTACAGCACAAATACAGTAATGGAAAAAAAACCCCAAACAAACATTGGATTGGTGCTTTAAATGTAGTCAGAATCCCCCAATTTGCAATGGTTTGTTCCTCAGTTGAGGAAAACTGACCTGTGCATTATGGAACAAACTACTGCACAAAGATAACGGGGGTTCTGACTACACTAAAAACGGTTTGGGAAATCAGTTACAGGTTTTTTAGTTTTCTCCGTTTTTCTTAGGCCCTCTTCACACGTTAGTGATTCCTTGTTTGTATGTTGCAATTTTTATACAAACCAGAATCACGGACATACGCAGAACCGTTAAAATCAATGGGTCTGCTCACACATCAGTGATTTCTTACTGATTGTGTCTCCGTGCGGCGCACAAGCGGGTCCGTGTGTTCCGCACAGAGACATGTCCGTTTTTCTCTGGCATCACTGATGTCACATGGACCACAAAGTTGTGTGATCCATGACACACGTACCTGAAAAAACGGGTACATTTAAAATAAAGAGCTTTTTACTCACCCGTCTCCAGTGATGCTGTCTTCAGCCGCTGCTGTCTCTGCTTCCAGGCCGGTTAATTATGCTCATGCATGTTCACTGCACAATCAACCCAGAAGTAAAAGCAGAGGGGAGACAGCGGCGGCCGGACACAGGAAAGCCGGAGACATCAGGAGGACCATGGATAACATGAGCGTGGACAGGTGAGTATAATTGCCTTATCTCCATGTATTATCATGCATAGCACATGGATATCACACGTTTGCCAAAATCACGGTACATGGAGGGACATATGCACCTTTATCACGTCAGTAAAAAACGTGTGTTTTTCACTGACGTGTGAAAGGGGCCTTATGGTGATAAATATTAAAGTATTTTAAAGAAATTCCTAGTAACCAATCTGGCTATCAACTTTAGGGTTACATTAAAGCGGTTGTCCACTACTTTTCCACTGATGGCCTAGGATAGGTCATCAATGTCTGATAAGCCGGGGTCCGACACCCTGCACCCCATGTCAATCAGCTGTTGCGAGTGTCACCGGCGGAGGCAGGCAGCCGGAAATGCTCAGTTCCGGAGCTGCCCAGTCAACTGATGGTGGCCGGGGTCGGGTACTGCACATCCACCTCCCATTCAAATCAATAGGAGGTGGCATCGGGAACAGCTGATCAGCGGGGATACCAGCCGATCAGACATTGATGACCTATCCTAAAAGACAGACCATCAATGTAAAAGTAGTGGACAACCCCTTTAAGATTCATTCATTCTCACCTTTATTTGCTCCTTGCTCCCCAATGACCCAGCCTGTCTGGGACTCCTCAGAAGAACTGGTTAATGTTTTGACGACATTCTGAAACCTTGCAGAGTCCAAGTTGCATCCGATACCTAAGACTTGTCTGGAGGGAAGGCCACTCAGTTTCCACGCCACGTAGGTCATTATCTCCACTGCAAACCACAATGAAATGTCACCAAGATGATATTTATGCAGGTGGGAAACATTGACGAATCATATAGGATGTTAAAACGAATCATACTAATGCACCAGCTGAAATATCTTACACCGCGAAGCTTCCAAAACCCTCACACCAAAAAAATATCAATAAAAAAAAATTATATATATTACATATATATATATATATATATATATATATATATATACACATATATCATATATATATATATTTTATTTATATATATAGAATATATATATATATTATATATATATATATATATATATATATATATATATATATATATATATATATATACACATACATTATATATTTACGCATATATATACATATGTGTGTGTGTGTGTCTATGTATTATATATAAATAAATTATATATATATATATATATATATATATATATATATATATAAAATATATATATATATATATATAAAATATATATATATATATATATAAAATATATATATATATATATATAAAATATATATATATATATATAAAATATATATATATATATATATATATATATATATATATATATATATATATATATATATATATATATATATATATATATATATATATATATATATATAAAATATATATATATAAAATATATATATTTTATTTTTTTATTTATATATATAAAATATATATATTTTATTTATATATATATATATATATATATATATATATATATATATATATATATATATAATAAATATATATTATATACACATATATACACACATACACGCAGACATATAACTATTACAGTTTTCACAGCTAGGCCATGGAAGGTAATAGAGGTGAAGCAATTCTAGCGCTCTGCTCTTACCGGGCTGGGAGGCGATGACCAGCACACTGTCCGGGCAGTGATAGGACACGGCAGGCACAAATCCACGCAGAAGATCCACGTTGCTTTGTAAGACCTCCAGGTATGACTGAGCGTTACTCCACGCATTAACAGTTATGACGATGACTTTTGAGCCGATAACAGAGGACAGATCTGAAATAAAGAATATTCTGTATTGCCTCCCGTACACATGGCCGTACAGGCTAACATAATTATTAACCCCTCAAGGAAGCAGCCACTTTAGAGGGCTTTTGGGGGGGTTTTCGCCCCTTTTTTTAGCTGTCAATTTTTTTTCCTGTCAATATTTTGGCTTATTTTTTGCGAGTTGGCGTCATTCTGAATGACAAAAGGTTCACTTTACCATCTGATGTACTGAAAGATTGGAAAAAAAAATTCCAACACAGGTGGAAAAAAAAAACAAAAAAAAAAAAAACAAACAGCAATTGTTATATATATTGTAACAGAAGGTAACGAGGCCAGGCTACAGGAAGAAACAGCCCTGCATGCATTAGTTACTTTCTATAAATCCCAAAGACTTTCATTCTTTAAAGGGAATCTGTCACCAGGTTTTTGCCACCTAATCTGAGAGCAGCATAATGTAGAGTCAGAGACCCGGATTCCAGCGATGTATCACTCACTGAGGTGTTTGCTGTCATTTTGATAAAATCAGTGTTTTCTCTGCAGCAGTTATACAGAGCTCATGAATATGCTGGACTACCTGGCAACACGCTATCTTACAATACCAGAAAGCATGACACCGCAAAATGAGGCCCAATTAATAGCTGTTGTATAGTTATTTTCTCTCATTTTTAAAGGGAATCAGTCACAAGATTTTTGCCACCTAAATTTGAGAGCAGCATAATATAGAAACAGAGATCCTGATTCCAGCGATGTGTCACTAACTGGAATGCTTAGTGTAGTTTTGATAAAATCACTCATTAATCAGCAGGAGATTATCATTAGAGGACTACTTGTTCTGCTGCCAGGTAGTCCAGCGTGTTCATGAGCTCTGTATAACTGCTAGATCTGCAGCAGAGAAAACAGTGATTTTATCAAAGTGACAGCAAACAGCTCAGTAAGTGACACATGGGTGGAATCAGGGTCTCTGTCTCTACATTATGCTGCTCTCAGATGGGAGAGCAAAAACCTGGTGACAGATTTCTTTTAATGAAAGGCAGAGAGACATTAATTACAGGTTCCCAGAGAGTGACCGCTCATACGTAACTACTTCTGTGCTTAAAAGTGGTTATCTGACCTGTTAAAATTCCACTGCATTATTTTAAAACTGTTTTTTAGATTTCAAGTGGCTGGACAATACTTTTAAAAGTTTTCTCACCACGGATTTTCAGGACCACACCGCTCCCGATTTCCTACTTGCTGGGGAGCGGTGCGCTCCTGCTTGACAGTTTGGACCTATGGTATCGACACCCCAATGGCCCCAACTGTGCGCTCTCCAGTGCTGCAAGTGGTGGCAGCTTAATCTCTGCATTATCTGAGAAGTAAAGGGGCGCAGGATCTGCACAGATCCAGTGATCCGGCCAGATGCAAAGCAGTGTTTATAGAAAAGAGCCTGCAAGTGCGCATTTTCGGAGTAGCAAACCTGCCACCTCCGATATACTGCACAGGTAGCCGGTAACCTAGGCAATGAGCAGTAAACAATAGAAGTGAAAATTCCTCTGTTCTTGAGAAGAAAGAAAAATTTTAATAAAAAGTAAATTTAAAAAATTTAATTATGATGGAAAGAAGAACCATGTAAGTGGAGTTTTGGATCACAGGTATTTATACTAATATATATATATATATATATATATATATATATTTTTTTTTTTTTTCTTAGTCCATCACCTACCTTTACTGACTTCCACATTTGGAATCGGGAGAAGTTCCAGGTCCGTGGTTCCGCCGCCTTTTGATCCTCCATCGCTGATATCAAGAAGAACAAGTGTGTCCGCAGCCCTCTGTCCGGGAACATTAATCATGTAAAATTATGATGCAAATTTCAGCAACTCCGCTCCTCGGGGGCTTCATATTAAATAACGTTATGCTCCCGTCCTATAAAGCCTAAAATATCAGGAAAAAAAAAATCCACAAACCCAATACCAAAAAATGCCACTGGCTCTGCATAGTGCAGAAATCCTGATAACTGCCGGACGCTGAATTATTAGAATATAATGCTGTGAATTTATAAAATTTTACATTTTTTGTACCTTTGCAGATATGGCCAGTAGACAAGCCAAAGCCAAATCTCCTCCTCCGATCACTGTGACTTTACTGCGACTTCTTCCACTCACGTCAACACTGTTCACACCTGACAAAGTAATGATATAGTTATTTCGGGGGGCACAGCGTGCCAGTCTCTGCATCTGGGGGTCTCCTCCATAGATCCTTACCATCAGTGACCTGGGAGATGAAGGAAAGCAGCTCCTTCTGCTTGGCGGCTTCTTCAGCAGAGAGGGAGTACAGCGGGAGCTCATCCTCAAATGTTGCTGCCATTTCTTTGATCAGGCCGAGGATAGTAGACTTGGGCTGCAAGAGACAAACTATTATACATAGCATTGACCAGGATTATAGCAGATGGTACAGTAATTGCTGCTATTTAGAATAATTCATATGTCTCCAATAGAATCTGTCATCAGATTTTTGCCCTTTAATCTGAGAGCAGCATAATGTAGGGGCAGAGATCCTGATTCCAGTGATGTGTCACTTACTGGGCTGCTTAGTGTAGATTTGATAAAAAAAAAAAAATCACTGTTTAATCAGCAAGAGATTATCATTACAGGACTGCTTGGTGTGCTGCAGGTAGTCCAGCACATTCATGAGCTCTGTATAACTGCTAGATCTGCAGCAGAAAAAAACATTGATTTTATCAAAATGACAGCAAACAGCTCAGTAAGTGACACATGGCTGGAATCAGGGTCTCTGTCTCTACATTATGCTGCTCTCGGATGGGGGAGCAAAAACCTGGTGACACATCCCCTTTAATGTATACTAAGGGCTTATGACAGCTTTTTTTTTTCAGGGTGAGTCAACAGTTTTCTTGATAACATATGGCACCACTATGATTGCGATGTCCCTGTCAGAGACTGATATCAGGATTTAAGTGGTTAATGATCTATTTCCAGTCGCTGCTGGCTGTATGACACAGCCAGCACCAGCTGTATATAGGGGCACTCAGCTCCTACGCCTGCTCTAGGCACATGGATACAATCTACTAGTATGTCTCATGTCACAAAGGTGTTCAAACCCAGCTTTTCCAGAACCCTGAGGACAATGTGACCCCAGTTTCAATATCTCTGGAAACCCCTGAGAGCGATCTAGAGCGGCCATATTGGCCTTCACCCAGCTTTACCAGACGCAGATGAATGCTACTAACAATTAACAATATTTTTGCAGCAGCAGTAAAGTGATGACTGTCTCCAAGGAGCCTTCGCCTGAACCTAAAACCCTCCTAGGATATAATATTTAGTCACTGCGGCCGCTCATCATCTTCCCTGCTATTTTTGGCTATATTACATCCAGCCATAACTGGAAACTCCGGTCCGGTGAGACAATTACAGGGTGAAGCTCATGTGGTCGCTGTCATGTGAGCGGTATTACATCACACGACTACTGACATTAATGATCATGAGATCTATAACAACTCGCCGTCAGCAACCAATCAGAATCCAGCTCTTATTTTTCAAAGCTCAATTGGAAAATGAAAGCATGGACCTGATTGGTTGCTATGGGCAACTCACATGATTGATGTACTGCATGTACTAATGTTTATATGTCGGATCGCGCCGCTCTTCACCATAGTGACGTGTATATGCTGCGGGACTTACATGGCTCCAGTTCTGAAGGGACGGCAGGTAGATCCGTCCATGGCTGTCTATGTGTTTTCCAACTCGGATCCCCATGTTCTGTGTCGGTTTCAAAAAGCAAAGTGGAGGAGCAAAAGGGTGAGAATCGAGGAGCCACAGGCAGACGGGGATGTTATAGAGGGTTCCTGCAAGACAACGATATACATGTATACACACGTACCGAGTGTCAGCGCCATCATCCCGTACCCCCAGTGTCAGCGCCATCATCCCGTACCCCCAGTGTCAGCGCCATCATCCCGTACCCCCAGTGTCAGCGTCATCATCCCGTACCCCCAGTGTCAGCGTCATCATCCCGTACCCCCAGTGTCAGCGTCATCATCCCGTACCCCCAGTGTCAGCGTCATCATCCCGTACCCCCAGTGTCAGCGTCATCATCCCGTACCCCCAGTGTCAGCGTCATCATCCCGTACCCCCAGTGTCAGCGTCATCATCCCGTACCCCCAGTGTCAGCGTCATCATCCCGTACCCCCAGTGTCAGCGTCATCATCCCGTACCCCCAGTGTCAGCGTCATCATCCCGTACCCCCAGTGTCAGCGTCATCATCCCGTACCCCCAGTGTCAGCGTCATCATCCCGTACCCCCAGTGTCAGCGTCATCATCCCGTACCCCCAGTGTCAGCGTCATCATCCGTACCCCCAGTGTCAGCGTCATTATCCCGTACCCCAGCGTCATTATCCCGTACCCCGAGTGTCAGTGTCATTATCCTGTACCCCCAGTGTCAGCGTCATTATCCTGTACCCCCAGTGTCAGCGTCATTATCCTGTACCCCCAGTGTCAGCGTCATTATCCTGTACCCCCAGTGTCATTATCCTGTACCCCTAGTGTCATTATCCTGTACCCCCAGTGTCATTATCCTGTACCCCCAGTGTCATTATCCTGTACCCCCAGTGTCATTATCCTGTACCCCCAGTGTCATTATCCTGTACCCCCAGTGTCATTATCCTGTACCCCCAGTGTCAGCGTCATTATCCTGTACCCAGAGTGTCAGCGTCATCTTCACGTACCCCAAATATGTGTTTAGCCTCCATACAGACCCCGGTATATACTATATCAGATCTTTATATTGTCAGGTTCTCGCTCATATTTACCCTGGAATTTCATGGGAACTGTTCCTGAGAGATTCAGCAAATCCTTCTGAGATCCGTCTTTAAATGCTAAAAATAAATAAAATTGTCAATATTTTTCATTAAATTAGGACACAAAGGAGAATAGACAATTCAAAGAATGATAAAGCATCGGCCGGTGGTATTTAGATGCTGCGTGGCGCTGATATTGAGACTGTGCTATTGTAAGATCTCTCCAGTTTCATAAATTGTAACGTTCTTATACTCCCCCACAATAATGGGGTGCTGCCTGTGACGACATGGACTCTGTCAGTGCCTAGCATGGGTTAAGTTCTTAAAATTCAGCCAGACATGAAGATAGTTTGTTTATAGACAGGGGATAAGCCCCTCATTGTTTCTACAAGACTCTTAAGGTACCGTCACACTAAGCAACATCGCTAGGAACATCGCTGCTGAGGCACAACTTGCTAGCGATGTCGCTGTGTGTGACATCCAGCAACAACCTGGCCCCTGCTGTGAGGTCGCCGGTTGTTGCTGAATGTCCTGGGCCATTTTTTAGTTGTTGCTGTCCCGCTGTGAAGCACACATCGCTGTGTATGACAGCGACAGAGCAACAACTGAATGTGCAGGCAGCAGGGAGCCAGCTTCTGCGGACGCTGGTAACCAATGTAAACATCGGGTAACCAAGAAGCCCTTTCCTTGGTTACCCGATATTTACCTTCGTTACCAGCGTCCGCCGCTCTCAGCTGTCAGTGCCGGCTCCTGCTCTGTGCACACGTAGCAGAGTACACATCGGGTAATTAACCCGATGTGTACTGTGGCTAGGAGTGCAGGGAACAGGGAGCCGGCACTGGCAGTGTGAGAGCGGCGGACGCTGGTAACGAGGATAAATATCGGGTAACCAAGGGAAGGGCTTCTTGGTTACCCGATGTTTACCATGGTTACCAGCGTCCGCAGAAGCCAGCTCCCTGCTGCCTGCAGACGTAGCAGAGTACACATCGGGTAATTAACCCGATGTGTACTGTGGCTAGGCGTGCAGGGAGCCAGCGCTAAGCGGTGTGCGCTGGTAACCAAGGTAAATATTGGGTTGGTTACCCGATATTTACCTTAGTTACCAAGCGCAGTATCGCTTCCATGTATAGCGACGCTCCAGCGATCCCTGCCAGGTCAGGTTGCTGGGGGGGATCGCTGGAGCGTCGCTTAGTGTGACATCTCACCAGCGACCTCCTAGCAACTTACCAGCGATCCCTATCAGGTTGTATCGTTGTTGGGATCGCTGGTAAGTTGTTTAGTGTGACTGGGCCTTTAGGAGTCTACTGTTACAGTTCTTGTTGACTCATGTAATTGCCTTGGCCAGTGAAGGCCAGACACCCAGACAAATCAATTATGCGAACCTCCCATTGTATTATATGTATTGCTACATGTGATGTTACTTAGCTGTCTCTCCCTCGTCTGTGGATATTTTCTATATGGCTTGAAATCTAGCCAATAAGAGCCCAGTCTTATCCACCAATCGTGAAGACTCCAATGGTCTGAATGGAGAGCTCACGGGTATAAGAAGGAGGACTGTCCATTGCCCGGGTAGACTCTTGCTACATGCTCCCAATCTAGGACCTGCAGATCCGATTGGCAAGCCATAACCAAACCTAGGTTATAATACGATATGAACTTCAGCATCAAATACAAGGATTCCGCTGAGCTATCAAGGACTACCTAAGGAAGGAATCCAGCTTGGGACAATCCAATCACCTGACTACAGGCTGAAGGGTGACAATGAAAAGAAACAGATCTTAAGGTGGCTTTACACACTGCAACATCGCAAACGACATCGCTGTAACGTCACCGGTTTTGTGACGTCACAGCGACCTCCCCAGCGACATTGCAGTGTGTGAAACACATCAGCGACCTGGCCCCTGCTGTGAAGTTGTGATCGCTACAAATCGTTCAGGACCATTCTTTGGTCCTTTGTTTCCCGCTGTGCAGCATGATCGCTAGAAAGTCTCAGTGTGTAAAGGGGACTTTACAGCAACTCCGCGGCTCTGTCTGTGTAGCGTCCTGATTAGCGGTCACCTGTGAAGGATTCACCGGTGACCGCTAATCCCCCGAGTGACTGAAGTGTCCCCCCCTCTCTCATACTCACCGATCCCCGATCACCGGCGCTGCACGGCGTTCACACTGCTCCGGCGGCTTTTCCCTTTTTGAAAAAGCCGGCCGCTCATTAAACAATTTCGTATTCCCTGCTTTTCCCCGCCCACCGGCAAATATGATTGGTTGCAGTGAGACATGCCCACACGCTGAGTGACAGCTGTGTCACTGCACCCAATCACAGCAGACGGTGGGCGTGTCTATACTGTGCAGTAAAATAAATATATAAATAAATAAATAAATAAATAAATAAATAATTAAAAAATCCGGCGTGCGGGTCCCCCCCAATTTTAATACCAGCCAGATAAAGCCATACGGCTGCAGGCTGGTATTCTCAGGATGGGGAGCTCCACGTTATGGGGAGCCCCCCAGCCTAACAATATCAGTCAGCAGCCGCCCAGAATTGCCGCATACATTAGATGCGACAGTTCTGGGACTGTACCCGGCTCTTCCCGATTTGCCCTGGTGCGTTGGCAAATCGGGGTAATAAGGAGTTATTGGCAGCCCATAGCTGCCAATAAGTCCTAGATTAATCATGTCAGGCGTCTCCCCGAGAAACCTTCCATGATTAATCTGTAAATTACAGTAAATAAACACACACCCGAAAAATCCTTTATTAGAAATAAAAAACACTAACAAATTCCCTCATCACCAATTTATTAACCCCGACAAAGCCCTCCTTGTCCGGCGTACTCCACAGTCCTCCAGCGTCGCGTCCAGCTCTGCTGCATGGAGGTGATAGGAGCAGCAGAAGACATAGCCGCTCCTGTCACCTCCACGCAGCTAATGAAGAGAGCCGTGTGATCGGCTGAGCTGTCACTGAGGTTACCCGCGGCCACCGCTGTATCCAGTGACAGCGGGTAACCTCAGTGACAGTCCAGCTGATCGCGCTACTCACCGCCGCTCCGGTCAGCTCCACGCAGCAAATGAGGTGAGTAGCGCGATCAGCTGAGCTGTCACTGAGGTTACCCGCGGCCACCGCTGTATCCAGGTAACCTCAGCCGATCACACGGCTCTCTTCATTAGCTGCGTGGAGGTGACAGGAGCGGCTGTGTCTTCTGCAGCTCCTGTCACCTGCATGCAGCTGAGATAGAAGCGATGCTGGAGGACCGTGGATTACGCCGGACAAGGAGGGCTTTGTCGGGATTAAGAAATTGGTGATGAGGGAATTTGTTAGTGTTTTTTATTTCTAATAAAGGATTTTTCGGGTGTGTGTTTATTTACCGTCACTTACAGATAAATCATGGAAGGTTTCTCGGGGAGACGCCTGACATGATTAATCTAGGACTTATTGGCAGCTATGGGCTGCCAATAACTCCTTATTACCCCGATTTGCCAACGCACCAGGGCAAATCGGGAAGAGCCGGGTACAGTCCCAGATCTGTCGCATCTAATGTATGCGGCAATTCTGGGCGTCTGCTGGCTGATATTGTTAGGCTGGGGGGCTCCCCATAACGTGGGGCTCCCCATCCTGAGAATACCAGCCTGCAGCCGTATGGCTTTATCTGGCTGGTATTAAAATAGGGGGGGACCGCACGCCGGATTTTTTAATTATTTATTTATTTACACGGCACACAGAGCCGCGCGGCATTAAATGAAGTCGGGTGAAGTTCACCTGCTTTTTTGACACGTCCCCAACGACCAGCTAGTCGCTCTGCAGGTCCGGATCGCTGTTTGGTCGTTGGCCAGGTCTGCCTGTTTGACAGCTCACCAGAGACTTTGTAGCGATCCCGGCTAGGTTGAGATCGCAGGTTGGATCGCTAGAAAGTCTCAGTGTGTAAACCCGGCTTTACACCATGTACTATCAGCAGAGACCACTGTACAGATAAGGGGACAGCAGAGCTTGGGTGTTGGTGCACAGAGGCCAAAATTTATTCATCTTCCACTAAGGAACAAAACTGACCCAAAACTCTGCACTGGCAGTGGGTTCTTCACCAGAATAAAAGGCGACCGCCTTCTAGAACCTCGTGCTTATTCAGAGTCCTAATCTGTCATTGAGGACATTCCTCTAGCTCCAATGCGTTTCCCCAAACAAGGTTCTTCAGGCCGCGCCCAGGACTACACCACCGACCACACAAGACGTGGACTCCTTGCCGAAGACTACACCACCGACCACACAAGACGTGGACTCCATGCCCAAGACTACACCACCGACCACACAAGACGTGGACTCCTTGCCCAAGACTACACCACCGACCACACAAGACATGGACTCCATGCCCAAGACTACACCACCGACCACACAAGACGTGGACTCCGTGCCCAAGACTACACCACTGACCACACAAGACGTGGACTCCGTGCCCAAGACTACACCACCGACCACACAAGACGTGGACTCCGTGCCCAAGACTACACAAGACGTGGACTCCGTGCCCAAAACTACACCACTGACCACACAAGACGTGGACTCCGTGCCCAAGACTACACCACCGACCACACAAGATGTGGACTCCGTGCCCAAGACTACACAAGACATGGACTCCGTGCCCAAGACTACACCACCGACCACACAAGACGTGGACTTCGTGCCCAAGACTACACCACCGACCACACAAGACGTGGACTCCGTGCCCAAGACTACACCACCGACCACACAAGACGTGGACTCCGTGCCCAAGACTACACCACCGACCACACAAGACGTGGACTCCGTGCCCAAGACTACACCACCGACCACACAAGACGTGGACTCCGTGCCCAAGACGTGCCCTGCAGCAGATTCCCAAGCCCCTGAATTCCGCGACATTACACGACCCGATGATCCCGAGAGACTGAACCACTTACTGTAGGTGTCCATAGAATAGAGGAAGCGGGGGAAGGAGCGGTGCACGTCCTTCAGCTCCTCAATAGTCAGGTCTCGAAACTTATACTGTGGAAATAAGAGAGTAAAGTACTAGTCATATAACTTCACTATCAGAATAGCACTAGTTATACTATGTCACTATCAATAACAGTATAATACTAGTTATACGACGTCACTATTGGCACAGTACTAGTTATATGATGTCAGTATCAGTATAGTACTAGTTATACAACGTCAGTATCGGGAACAGTATAGTACTAGTTACACTATGTCACTATTGGTAAAAGTACAGTGCTAGTTATACATCAGTATAGTACAAGTTATACAGTTGCCTATCGGCACAGTACTAGTTATAGGACTTCCCTATCGGCACAGTACTAGTTATAGGACTTCCCTATCGGCACAATACTAGTTATAGGACTTCCCTATCGGCACAGTACTAGTTATAGGACTTCCCTATCGGCACAGTACTAGTTATAGGACTTCCCTATCGGCACAGTACTAGTTATAGGACTTCCCTATCGGCACAGTACTAGTTATATGACTTCCCTATCGGCACAGTACTAGTTATATGACTTCCCTATCGGCACAGTACTAGTTATATGACTTCACTATCGGCACAGTACTAGTTATATGACTTCACTATCGGCACAGTACTAGTTATATGACTTCACTATCGGCACAGTACTAGTTATATGACTTCACTATCGGCACAGTACTACCGTAGTTATATGACTTCACTATCGGCACAGTACTAGTTATAGGAGTTAATTATCGGCACAGTATTAGTTCAATGACTTCCCTATCGGCACAGTACTAGTTATAGGAGTTCACTATCAGCATAGTACTAGTTATAGGAGTTCACTATCGGCACATTACTAGTTATATGAGTTCACTATCGGCACAGTACTAGTTATACGATGCCATTATCAGTAAATAACAGTGTAGTACTAGTATATGACGTCACTGTCAGTACAGTAGTTACACACTTGTAGAAGTCATGTGATTCTGGCACAGTACAGGACTACATGGGGTTGCGGTGGTCATGTGATTGTCCCTCTCCGGCCCCCGTCTCTCACCTTCCCCAGCCGCTGCCTCATCAGCTCCACACTGAACTCCATGTCTCCCCGAGCTCCCGGCTTCTCTTCCTGCTTCCTCTGCAGAGCCCGGGACAGCAGCGGGGAGGAGCCGCCGACACATCACTGCCACAGCCCGCCGCCTCCTCCGGTGTAAGCTGAGCTCAACTTCCTCCACATGTTTATATTCACTGCACTCCCCTCACACACTGCACTCCCCTCACACACTGCACCAGAGCCCGATCCTCACAGTGCACTCACCTCACACACTGCACCAGAGCCCGATCCTCACAGTGCACTCACCTCACACACTGCACCAGAATCCGTCCTCACCCTGCACTCCCCCACACACTGCACCAGTGCCCGTCCTCCCCTCACACACTGCACCAGAGCCCGTCCTCCCCTCACACACTGCACCAGTGCCCGTCCTCCCCTCACACACTGCACCAGTGCCCGTCCTCACCCTGCACTCCCCTCACACACTGCACCAGAGCCCGTCCTCCCCTCACACACACTGCACCAGAGCCCGTCCTCCCCTCACACACTGCACCAGAGCCCGTCCTCACCCTGAACTCCCCTCACACACTGCACCAGTGCCCGTCCTCACCTCACACACTGCACCAGAGCCCGTCCTCCCCTCACACACACTGCACCAGAGCCCGTCCTCCCCTCACACACTGCACCAGAGCCCGTCCTCACCCTGAACTCCCCTCACACACTGCACCAGAGCCCGTCCTCACCTCACACACTGCACCAGAACCCGTCCTCACCCTGCACTCCCCCACACACTGCACCAGTGCCCGTCCTCACACTTCACTCCCCTCACACACTGCACCAGTGCCCGTCCTCCCCTCACACACTGCACCAGAGCCCGTCCTCACCCTGCACTCCCCTCACACACTGCACCAGTGCCCGTCCTCCCCTCACACACTGCACCAGAGCCCGTCCTCCCCTCACACACTGCACCAGAGCCCGTCCTCACAGTGCACTCCCCTCACACACTGCACCAGTGCCCGTCCTCCCCTCACACACTGCACCAGAGCCCGTCCTCACAGTGCACTCCCCTCACACACTGCACCAGAGCCCATCCTCCCCTCACACACTTCACTCCCCTCACACACTTCACTCCCCTCACACACTGCACCAGAGCCCGTCCTCACCCTGCACTCCCCCACACACTGCACCAGTGCCCGTCCTCCCCTCACACACTGCACCAGAGCCCGACCTCCCCTCACACACTGCACCAGAGCCCGTCCTCACCCTGCACTCCCCTCACACTGCACCAGTGCCCGTCCTCCCCTCACACACTGCACCAGAGCCCGTCCTCACAGTGCACTCCCCTCACACACTGCACCAGAGCCCGTCCTCCCCTCACACACTTCACTCCCCTCACACACTGCACCAGTGCCCGTCCTCCCCTCACACACTGCACCAGTGCCCGTCCTCCCCTCACACACTGCACCAGAGCCTGTCCTCACCCTGCACTCCCCTCACACTTCACCAGTGCCCGTCCTCCCCTCACACACTGCACCAGAGCCCGTCCTCACAGTGCACTCCCCTCACACACTGCCCCAGAGCCCGTCCTCCCCTCACACACTTCACTCCCCTCACACACTGCACCAGAGCCCGTCCTCCCCTCACACACTGCACCAGTGCCCGTCCTCCCCTCACACACTGCACCAGAGCCCATCCTCACCCTGCACTTCCCTCACACACTGCACCAGAGCCCGTCCTCACAGTGCACTCCCCTCACACACTGCACCAGAGCCCGTCCTCCCCTCACACACTTCACTCCCCTCACACACTTCACTCCCCTCACACATTTCACTCCCCTCACACACTGCACCAGAGCCCGTCCTCCCCTCACACACTGCACCAGAGCCCGTCCTCCCCTCACACACTGCACCAGAGCCCGTCCTCCCCTCACACACTGCACCAGAGCCTGTCCTCACACTGCACTCCCCTCACACACTGCACCAGAGCCCGTCCTCACACTTCACTCCCCTCACACACTGCACCAGAGCCCGTCCTCCCCTCACACACTGCACCAGAGCCCGTCCTCCCCTCACACACTGCACCAGAGCCCGTCCTCCCCTCACACACTGCACCAGAGCCTGTCCTCACGCTGCACTCCCCTCACACACTGCACCAAAGCCCGTCCTCACACTGCACTCCCCTCACACACTGCACCAGAGCCCGTCCTCCCCTCACACGCTGCACCAGAGCCCGTCCTCTCCTCACACACTGCACCAGAGCCCGTCCTCTCCTCACACACTGCACCAGAGCCCGTCCTCTCCTCACACACTGCACCAGAGCCCGTCCTCTTCTCACATACTGCACTCCCCTCACACACTGCACCAAAGCCCGTCCTCACACTGCACTCCCCTCACACACTGCACCAGAGCCTTTCCTCTCCTCACACACTGCACCAGAGCCTTTCCTCTCCTCACACACTGCACCAGAGCCCGTCCTCTCCTCACACACTGCACCAGAGCCCGTCCTCTCCTCACACACTGCACCAGAGCCTGTCCTCACACTGCACTCCCCTCACATACTGCGCCAGAGCTCGTCCTCACACTGCACTCCCCTCACACACTGTACCAGAGCCCGTCCTCCCCTCACACACTGCACCAGAGCCCGTTCTCACAGAGCACTCCCCTCACACACACTGCACCAGAGCCCCGTCCTCACACATTGGATTCCCCTCACACACTGCACCAGAGCCCGTCCTCACACATTGGATTCCCCTCACACACTGCACCAGAGCCCTGTCCTCACACACTGCACCAGAGCCCTGTCCTCACACACTGCACCAGAGCCCTGTCCTCACACACTGCACCAGAGCCCTGTCCTCACACACTGCACCAGAGCCCTGTCCTCACACACTGCACCAGAGCCCCGTCCTCACACACTGCACCAGAGCCCCGTCCTCACACATTGGATTCCCCTCACACACTGCACCAGAGCCCGTCCTCCCAGTGCACTCCCCTCACACACTGCACCAGAGCCTGTCCTTCCCTCCCACTGCACCAGAGCCGTCCTCACCTCACACACTGCACTAGAACCTGTCCTCACAGTGCACTCCCCTCACACACTGCACCAGAGCCCCGTCCTCACACTGCACTCCCCTCACACACTGCACCAAAGCCCGTCCTCACACTGCACTCTCCTCACACACTGCACCAGAGCCCGTCCTCTCCTCACACACTGCACCAGAGCCCGTCCTCTCCTCACACACTGCACCAGAGCCCGTCCTCCCCTCACACACTGCACCAGAGCCCGTCCTCACACTGCACTCCCCTCACACAATGCACCAGAGCCCTGTCCTCACATATTGAATTCCCCTCACACACTGCACCAGAGCCCCGTCCTCACACACTGCACCAGAGCCCCATCCTCACACATTGGATTCCCCTCACACACTGCGCCAGAGCCCGTCCTCACACTGCACTCTCCTCACACACTGCACCAGAGCCCGTCCTCACGCACTGCACCAGAGCCCGTCCTCACACTGCACTCCCCTCACACACTGCGCCAGAGCCCGTCCTCACACTGCACTCTCCTCACACACTGCACCAGAGCCCGTCCTCACACTGCACTCCCCTCACACACTGCGCCAGAGCCTGTCCTCACACTGCACTCCCCTCACACACTGCACCAAAGCCCGTCCTCACACTGCACTCCCCTCACACACTGCACCAGAGCCTGTCCTCCCCTCACACACTGCACCAGAGCCCGTCCTCTCCTCACACACTGCACCAGAGCCCGTCCTCTCCTCACACACTGCACCAGAGCCCGTCCTCTCCTCACACACTGCACCAGAGCCCGTCCTCTCCTCACACACTGCACTCCCCTCACACACTGCACCAAAGCCCGTCCTCACACTGCACTCCCCTCACACACTGCACCAGAGCCTTTCCTCTCCTCACACACTGCACCAGAGCCTTTCCTCTCCTCACACACTGCACCAGAGCCTTTCCTCTCCTCACACACTGCACCAGAGCCTTTCCTCTCCTCACACACTGCACCAGAGCCCGTCCTCTCCTCACACACTGCACCAGAGCCCGTCCTCACACTGCACTCCCCTCGCACACTGCGCCAGAGCCCGTCCTCACACTTCACCAGAGCCCATCCTCCCCTCACACACTGCACCAGAGCCCGTCCTCACAGTGCACTCCCCTAACACACACTGCACAAGAGCCTGTCCTCACAGTGCACTCCCCTCACACACTGCACCAGAGCCCCGTCCTCACACATTGGATTCCCCTCACACACTGCACCAGAGCCCCGTCCTACGGCAGCAGTAGCACTGGCAGGATGCAAGTCCTTATCTGATGAGGCTGAAGATACAGCAGCAGTAGCACTGGCAGGATCCAAGTCCTTTTACTCTTGGCAGTCCTGTAGCCCACTCATCCTAACTGCTACCTCTGTCAGAGCTTCATTTACTTTAGTAAGCTGTTGATAATCCAGCTATATATGATGACTTGGGTCCACATACACAGCTGCCAGAAGAATTTTATTTTTTAAGAGCAGTGTCTCAGTTTCATTGAAGCAGAAATGCCATCTGAAATTAAACCTCCTCTTTGGGACAGGAAAAACAGCAAGTTATATCACACCTTTATGAAAACGTCCGGAGTTAAATCCTCAGCTTGTAATTTTTTAGTCACTGTAAATGGGTGATGAAGCAATTCCATAAATTCAGCCATCTGTGTCCATTGACCTTCATTTAGTGTTATCTGAGGGTCGGCCATGTCTACAAGAAAGGGGGTTCAGCTCAAGCAATTGCTCAATCATTAGATAAGTGCTGCCCCACCGAGTGGCTTGATCGACAATTGCCCCTTTTCCAGCACATCTCTTCAAGATGGAATCAATTTTAGGGGTTCTGGCGGCAATAACCAACTTCCTCACTTTGCCAATCACAGTTCCAGCATGTCCCTCTTGCAGACTCTTATTGCCAACTGCAGCGTGTGCACAACACAGCGCATGTGAGGAATAGGAGAGAGATGTTAAGCAGCTTCAACAAGATCATCAAATGCTAAAGGATTATTTTACTACACTGTGTGCAGAATTGTTAGACAAATGAGTATTTTGATCACATGATACTTTTTATACATGTCGTCCTACTCCAAGCTGTATAGGCTGAGCGCCAACTACCAATTAAGTAAATCAGGTGATGTGCATCTCTGTAATGAGGAGGGGTGCGGTGTAATGACATCAACACCCTATATAACGTGTGCTTAATCATTAGACATCTTCCTTTCCTTTGGCAAAATGTGTCAGAAGAGAGATTTGACGGGCTCTGAAAAGTCCAAAATTGTGAGATGCCTTGCAGAGGGATGCAGCAGTCTTGAAATTGCCAAACCTTTGAAGCATGATCACCGAACAATCAAGCGTTTCACGGCAAATATCCAACAGGGTCACAAGAAGCGTCTTGAGCATGGGTAAGGAAGGCTGAAAAACCACCACCTTTAAACAAGAAACATAAGACAAAACATCAAGACTGGGACAAGAAATATCTGAAGACTGATTTTTCAAAGGTTTTATTTATGGACTGATGAGAGTGACTCTTGATGGGCCAGATGGATGGGCCAGAGGCTGGATCAGTAAAGGGCAGAGAGCTCCACTCAGACGCCAGCAAGGTGGAGGTGGGGACTGGTATGGGCTGGGATCATCAAAGATCAACTTGTGGGACCTTTTCGGGTTGAGGATGGAATGAAGCGCAACTCCCAAACCTACTGCCAGTTTCTGGAAGACAACTTCTTCAAGCAGTGGTACAGGAAGAAGTCAGTATCGTTCAAGAAAAACATGATTTTCATGCAGGACAATGCTCCATCACATGCATGCAACTACTCCACAGCATGGCTGGCCAGTAAAGGTCTAAAAGATGAAAAAATAATGACATGGCCCCCTTGTTCACCTGATCTGAACCCCATAGAGAACCTGTGGTCCCTCATAAAATGTGAGATCTACAGGGAGGGAAAACAGTACACCTCTGGGAACAGTGTCTGGAGGCTGTGGTGGCCACTGCACGCAATGTTGATCGTAAACAGATCAAGCAATGACAGGATCTATGGATGGTGGCTGCTGAGTGTCATCAGAAAGAAAGGTGGCTATATTGGTCACTAATATTTTTGGCTTTTGTTTTTGCATGTCAAATGTTTATTTCTAAATTTTGTGCAGTTATATTGGTTTACCTGGTGACAATAAACAAGTGGGATGGGAATATGTTTTTTATTAAGTTGCTCAATAATTCTGCACAGTAATAGTTACCTGCACAGACAGATATCCTCCTAAGATAGCCAAATCTAAAAAAAACCACTCCAACTGCCAAAAATATTAAGCTTTGATATTTGAGTTGATTCAGAGTTGTTGATCAATAATAAAAAAAATCCTCTAAAATACAACTTGCCTAATAATTCTGCACACTGTAGTTGAGAGTTTACACTTTCTTTAAGTAGTACTTACCTTAATCCTACTTTCCTGTTCTCTCTAGAGTCTGTAGCCGTTCTGAGATGAGTGCAGGCATTCCTTGTATTGGTTTTTTCTTTGTCGCTCCTTATTGGGAGACCCAGACAATTGGGTGTATAGCTATGCCTCCGGAGGCCACACAAAGTATTACACTGAAAGTGTAAAGCCCCTCCCCTTCAGCCTATACACCCCCCGTGCTGCCACGGGCTCATCAGTTTTTATGCTTTGTGCGAAGGAGGTCAGACATGCACGCATAGCTCCACAGCTTAGTCAGCAGCAGCTGCTGACTATGTCGGATGGAAGAAAAGAGGGCCCATAACAGGGCCCCCAGCATGCTCCCTTCTCACCCCACTCTTGTCGGCGGTGTTGTTAAGGTTGAGGTATCCATTGCGGGTACGGAGGCTGGAGCCCACATGCTGCTTTCCTTCCCCATCCCTCAATTAGGGCTCTGGGTGAAGTGGGATCCTTTCGGTCTCCAGGCACAGGAGACCGTGCTCCATCCACAGCTCCTGAGGACCATGCTGGATAGGAGCCGAGTATCGTTCAGGGACATGGCCCTGCTACTTTGAGGTACTCTGTGTCCCCGTGGGGACCGCGCACAGCAACACTCCAGCATTGCTGGGTGTGCTAGTGCACCGGGGACAGCAGCGCTGACTGCGTTTGTGCCATTACACACTTCAGCGTCGCTGAGTGTGTTCGTGTAGGGGGACTGCCGCGCTGACCGCCGCTGCCATGGTTATCACTGCGGCGCGGCTGGGACTGTTAGTGCGCCGGGGACTTCCGCGCCGACCGCGCTTATACGGCGGCCGCGCTTATAACTCGAGTCCCCGGCTTTTGCGGCCTAGTCTCGGTTTCTTCCCGCCCCCAGCCCTGCCAATCAGGGGAAGGGCGGGACGCTGTACAGGACGGCAGCACTGAGGGCTGGAGCATGCTTTGCATACTCCACCCCCCTCACTCTGCACAGTGGGGCACCAGTTCCCGCACTTTTCTGGGTCACGCCCACGGCTCCCTCCTCTCCTCAGGACGCCGGCAGCCATTCCTCTCAGCTCTGCTAACGCTGGAGAGGAGAGACAAGCTCAGGGAGACCCAGGCAGGATTTCTGGTGCCCACACAACCGCTTTGCGCAGGCGGTAAGCAGCACCTGTGGTGCTGGCCCCACTAGTGCAGAAGTGTACTTATAGATTATATGATTATAGACTATACTTTACACTGTATGGTGCACTGTTGATTTTCTTCAGCGCTCTATTGGGAGACCCAGACGATTGGGGTATAGCTACTGCCCTCCGGAGGCCACACAAAGCACTACACTAAAAAGTGCAAGGCCCCTCCCCTTCTGGCTATACCCCCCCGTGGTATCACGGGTTCTCCAGTTTTCAAGCTTTGTGCGAAGGAGGTCAGACATCCACGCATAGCTCCACAGTTTTTAGTCAGCAGTAGCTGCTGACTATTTCGGATGGAAGAAAAGAGGGCCCATATAGGGCCCCCAGCATGCTCCCTTCTCACCCGTGGATGGTGTTGTAAGGTTGAGGTACCTATTGCTGGTACAGGGGCTGGAGCCCCACATGCTGTTTTCCTTCCACATCCCCTTGTAGGGCTCTGTGGAAGTGGGATCCTGCCGGCCTCTAAGCTCTGACGCCGGGCTCCATCCACAGACCCAGTTGAACCTGATGGATATGGAGCAGGAGTACATTCAGGGACATGGCCCTGCATCATACAGGTACTCTGTGTCCCCGGCAGGCACAGACACACTCCGGGCTGGCTGGGTGTTGTAGTGCGCCGGGGACCGTAACTTTGGAGTTAGTGTTCCTACAGTTTACTGGGGGACTTTGTGTTGTGGGAACGCAGCGCCGACCCCCACTGGACCGGGCGGCGCTGCTGTGACTTGTGGTGCGCCGGGGACACGCCGACCGCGCTTTTACGGCGGCGGCGTTTATAAATCCAGTCCCCGGCTTTTGCGGCCTAGCTCCGCTTCGTTCCCGCCCCCACCCTGTCAATCAGGGTAGGGGAGAGACGCTGTTTCGCAGCGGCGACGAGGGCTGGAGCCTGATTTACATGCTCCAGCCCTCTCACTAGGCACAGAGGGAAGCAGGCTTCCCGCTCTTAGCCAGGAACGCCCAGGGCCCGCCCCCCCCTCCTCTCCCAGGACGCCGGCAGCCATTACATGCAGCCTGGCTGGAGGAAGGACGCAAGGCTCTGGGAGACCTGGACTAGGGGGCTTTTGGAGATCACACACCCGCTCTTAAGCGGGCGGTAAGCGGCATTTCAGCTGGCCCCTCTAGTGCCTCAGTGTGTATTGGTGTACTGTGTCACCAGATATATATATTTAGTTATTTCTTGCACTGTAAGGTCGCTTCCTGGCTGGATACCCCAGTTAGCTCTGAGGAGGCAGCAACATGTCATCCACAAAACGCAAGGCTGCCAAGGCTAGGGCTGTGTACACTGCGTGTGCTGCATGTGGGGCTGCTCTACCAGCAGGTTCCAAAGACCCCCATTGTGTGCAATGCTCAGATCCGGTGCTGCTTCGCCAGCCGGAGTCCGGAGGGGTAGTGACCCAGGCTGAGACGCTTGTAAGTCCTGCCCCGGTGTCAGGGACAGACTTTGCAGTTTTTGCTGATGGAATGTCTGTGACTATGGCAAAAATCCTTGAAACTTTGCAATCCATGACTGGGGCTCAGTCTATGGACACGGCGAGGTCTCTGTCCTCTAATCCCCCTCAGTTGGAATTAGTCCAGACTGCAAGGGGGTCCCCGGCTTCCCAGGCTGAGTATTATGACTCAGATGATAGCCCCAGCCACCCTAAGCGAGCTCGCTGGGAAAGACCCTCAACGTCATCACACTGCTCAGGGTCTCAGCGCAATCAGTCGCCCTGTGATGCGTCTGAAGAGAGTGATCAGGAGTCTTATCCTGGAACCCCTCTCAATCTGGATACCCCGGATGGGGACGCCATGGTAAACGATCTTATCTCAGCCATCAATAGACTGTTGGATATTTCTCCCCCAGCTCCTTCTGCAGAGGAGGCAGCTGCAGAGCAGGAGAAGTTTCGTTTCCTCTATCCCAAGCGTAAATTGAGTGCTTTCTTGGATCACTCTGACTTCAGAGAATCAATCCAGAAACACGACGCTCATCCAGAAAGGCGTTTCTCTAAACGTTCTAAGGATACACGTTTTCCTTTCCCCCCTGATGTGGTCAAGCGCTGGACCCAGTGTCCAAAAGTAGACCCCCCGATTTCCAAACTTGCAGCTAGATCCATAGTTGCAGTGGAGGATGGCGCTTCACTTAAGGATGCCAATGACAGACAGATGGACCTTTGGTTAAAATCTGTCTATGAAGCTATCGGCGCGTCGTTTGCTCCAGCATTCGCAGCCGTATGGGCACTCCAAGCTATTTCAGCTGGTTTAGCAAAAGTGGATGCTATCATACATCCAGCGGCGCCGCAAGTGGCGTCCCTTACCTCGCAGATGTCTGCGTTTGCGTCTTACGCTATCAATGCGGTCCTAGAATCTACCAGCCGCACCTCAATGGCGTCCGCCAATTCGGTAGTTTTGCGCAGAGCCTTGTGGTTAAAGGACTGGAAAGCAGATGCTGGTTCCAAAAAATGTTTAACCAGCTTGCCTTTATCTAGAGATAGACTGTTTGGCGAGCCATTGGCTGACATCATTAAACAGTCCAAGGGTAAAGACTCTTCCTTACCCCAGCCCAGATCAAGCAAACCTCAGCAGAAAAAATGGCAGCAGAGGTTTCAGTCCTTTCGAGGTTCGGGCAAGACACAATTCTCCTCGTCCAAAGGGACTCAGAGGACGCAAAGAGTCTCAGATTCCTGGCGGGCTCACGCACGCCCCAAGAAAGCAAATGGAGGAACCGCTTCCAAAGCGGCTACCTCATGACTTCCAGCCCCCCCCCTCCGCATCTCCGGTCGGGGGCAGGCTCTCCCGCTTTTCCGACATTTGGATGTCACAGGTCAAAGACCGGTGGGTGACAAACATTTTGTCTCGCGGGTACAGAATCGAGTTCAGTTCTCGTCCTCCAGCTCGGTTCTTCAGAACCTCCCCACATCCAGACCGAGCAGATGCCCTGCTGCAGGCGGTGGACTCCCTAAGAGCGGAAGGAGTAGTGGTTCCTGTACCGCCTCAGGAACAAGGGCGAGGGTTTTACTCCAATCTCTTTGTGGTTCCAAAAAAGGACGGCTCGTTCCGTCCTGTTCTGGATCTAAAGCTGCTCAACAAACATGTGCACGCCAGACGGTTCCGGATGGAAACCCTCCGCTCTGTCGTTGCCTCAATGTCTCAAGGAGACTTCCTTGCCTCAATAGACATCAAAGATGCTTATCTCCACGTGCCAATTGCTACAGAACATCAACGTTTTCTACGTTTTGTGATAGGAAACGACCATCTTCAGTTCGTAGCTCTGCCATTCGGTCTGGCGACAGCCCCCCGGGTCTTCACCAAGGTCATGGCGGCGGTGGTAGCAGTCTTGCACTCTCAGGGACACTCGGTGATCCCTTACCTAGACGATCTACTTGTCAAGGCACCCTCTCAAGAGGCATGCCAACTCAGTCTACATGCTACGCTGGAGACTCTACAGACGTTCGGATGGATCATCAACTTTCCAAAGTCGAATCTGTCACCGTCACAGTCGCTAACGTATCTTGGCATGGAGTTTCATACTCGAGCAGCGAGAGTGAAGCTTCCGCTGAACAAGCAGCGGTCCCTACAGACAGGGGTGCAATCCCTCCTTCAAGGCCAGTCGCACCCCTTACGGCGCCTCATGCACTTCCTCGGGAAGATGGTGGCAGCCATGGAAGCAGTTCCCTTTGCGCAGTTTCATCTGCGCCCACTTCAATGGGACATTCTCCGCCAATGGGACGGGAAGTCAACGTCCCTGGACAGGAAAGTCTCTCTTTCCCAGACGGCCAAGGACTCTCTACAATGGTGGCTCCTTCCCACCTCATTGTCTCAGGGAAGATCCTTCCTGCCCCCATCCTGGGCAGTGGTCACGACAGATGCGAGTCTGTCAGGGTGGGGAGCAGTGTTTCTCCACCACAGGGCCCAGGGGACGTGGACTCCGCAGGAGTCCACCCTTCAGATCAATGTTCTGGAAATCAGGGCAGTGTATCTTGCCCTACTGGCCTTCCAACAGTGGCTGGAAGGAAAGCAGATCCGAATCCAGTCGGACAACTCCACAGCGGTGGCATACATCAACCACCAAGGAGGGACGCGCAGTCGGCAAGCGTTCCAAGAAGTCCGGCGCATTCTAATGTGGGTGGAGGACACAGCATCCACCATATCCGCGGTTCACATCCCAGGCGTAGAAAATTGGGAAGCAGACTTCCTCAGTCGCCAGGGCATGGACGCAGGGGAGTGGTCCCTTCACCCGGACGTGTTTCAGGCGCCGATGGGGAGTGCCGGACGTCGACCTAATGGCGTCCCGGCACAACAACAAGGTCCCGGCATTCATGGCGAGGTCGCGCGATCAAAGAGCTCTGGCGGCAGACGCATTAGTTCAAGATTGGTCGCAGTTCCGGCTCCCATACGTCTTCCCACCTCTGGCACTCTTGCCCAGAGTGTTACGCAAGATCAGATCCGATTGCAGCCGCGTCATACTCGTCGCCCCAGACTGGCCGAGGAGATCGTGGTATCCGGATCTGTGGCATCTCACGGTCGGTCGACCGTGGTCACTGCCAGACCGACCAGACTTACTGTCCCAAGGGCCGTTTTTCCATCAGAATTCTGCGGCCCTGAACCTGACTGTGTGGCCATTGAGTCCTGGATCCTAGCGTCCGCAGGATTATCTCAAGGAGTCGTAGCCACAATGAGACAAGCTAGGAAGTCAACGTCTGCTAAGATCTACCACAGAACGTGGAAGATTTTCTTATCCTGGTGCTCTGCACAGAGAGTATCCCCTTGGCCATTTGCATTGCCCACCTTTCTTTCCTTCCTGCAATCGGGGTTGGAAAAGGGCTTGTCGCTCAGCTCCCTTAAAGGGCAAGTCTCGGCACTATCCGTGTTTTTTCAGAAGCGTCTAGCACGTCTTCCTAAGGTGCGCACGTTCCTGCAGGGGGTCTGTCATATTGTGCCCCCGTACAGGCGGCCGTTAGATCCATGGGATCTGAACAGGGTACTAGTTACTCTCCAGAAGCCGCCTTTCGAGCCTCTGAAGGAAGTTTCCTTTTCTCGCCTGTCACAGAAAGTGGCGTTTCTTGTTGCGATCACATCGCTTCGGCGAGTGTCGGAGCTGGCAGCTCTGTCATCCAAGGCTCCCTTCCTGGTGTTCCACCAGGACAAGGTAGTGCTGCGCCCCATTCCGGAGTTTCTCCCTAAGGTCGTATCCTCGTTTCATCTTAATCAGGATATATCCTTGCCTTCCTTTTGTCCTCATCCGGTTCACCGGTATGAAAAGGACTTACGTTTGCTAGATCTGGTGAGAGCACTCAGAATCTACATTTCCCGCACGGCGCCCATGCGCCGTTCCGATGCACTTTTTGTCCTTGTCGCTGGTCCGCGCAAGGGGTTGCAGGCTTCTAAAGCCACCCTGGCTCGATGGATCAAAGAACCAATTCTAGAGGCCTACCGTTCTGCGGGGCTTCCGGTTCCTTCAGGGCTAAAAGCCCACTCAACCAGAGCCGTGGGTGCGTCCTGGGCATTACGACACCAGGCTTCGGCTCAACAGGTGTGCCAGGCAGCTACCTGGTCGAGTCTGCACACTTTCACCAAGCATTATCAGGTGCATACCTATGCTTCGGCGGATGCCAGCTTAGGTAGAAGAGTCCTGCAGGCGGCAGTGACACCCCCGTAGGGGAGGGCTGTTTTTGCAGCTCTAACATGAGGTATCTCTTTACCCACCCAGGGACAGCTTTTGGACGTCCCAATCGTCTGGGTCTCCCAATAGAGCGCTGAAGAAGAAGGGAATTTTGTTACTTACCGTAAATTCCTTTTCTTCTAGCTCTTATTGGGAGACCCAGCACCCGCCCTGTTGTCCTTCGGGATTTTTTTGTTGTTTGCGGGTACACATGTTGTTCATGTTGAACGGTTTTTTCAGTTCTCCGACGTTATTCGGAGTTAATTTGTTTAAACCAGTTATTGGCTTCCTCCTTCTTGCTTTGGCACTAAAACTGGAGAACCCGTGATACCACGGGGGGGTATAGCCAGAAGGGGAGGGGCCTTGCACTTTTTAGTGTAGTGCTTTGTGTGGCCTCCGGAGAGCAGTAGCTATACCCCAATCGTCTGGGTCTCCCAATAAGAGCTAGAAGAAAAGGAATTTACGGTAAGTAACAAAATTCCCTTCTTTGTCTATATACCCTCCTGTATTGCTCAGAGGAGACAACAGCATGTCGTCCACAAATAGCAAGGGTGCCAAAGCACAGACTTACTATGCTGCCTGTGCAGCATGTACGGCTATACTGCCGGCAGGTTCCACTGACCCTCATTGTGTGCAATGCTCGGCCCCTGTGGCACTTTCTCAGCCGGAGCCTCTGCTAAGGGTGGCCCAGGGAGAACCACCTGTTAACACTGTCCAGGTGACAGGGACGGAGTTTGCAGTTTTTACTGAAAGACTTTCTGAGACTATGGCTAAGATATTAGAAGCCTTGCAGTCCAGGCCGGCATCTCAAGCCAGGGGCACTGTGGAATCATTGCCCCCTGGCCCCCCTCAGTTGGAACAGCAATGTCCTCCCGGGGTGTCTCATGGATCCCAGGGTGAGGTCTCTGACACGGACCGCAGCCCCAGACCGATTAAGCCAGCTCGCTATGATATCCCCTCGACATCATCACAATGTTCAGGGTCTCAGCGAGAGAACTCTCTGTATGATGAAGCGGAGGTAGCTGATCAGGATTCTGATCCTGAAGCCGCTCTCAACCTTGATACTCCTGATGGGGACGCCATAGTGAATGATCTTATTGCGTCCATCAATGAAATGTTGAATATTTCTCCCTCAGCTCCTCCAGTGGAGGAGTCAGCTTCTCAGCAGGAGAAATTCCGTTTCAGGTTTCCCAAGCGTACAAAGAGTATGTTTCTGGACCACTCTGACTTCAGAGAGGCAGTCCAGAAACACCGAGCTTGTCCAGATAAGCGTTTTTCCAAGCGCCTTAAGGATACACGTTACCCTTTCCCCCCTGACGTGGTCAAGGGCTGGACTCAGTGTCCCAAGGTGGATCCTCCAATCTCCAGACTTGCGGCTAGATCCATAGTTGCAGTGGAAGATGGAGCTTCACTCAAGGATGCCACTGACAGACAGATGGAGCTCTGGTTGAAATCCATCTATGAAGCTATCGGCGCGTCTTTTGCTCCAGCATTCGCAGCCGTATGGGCACTCCAAGCTATCTCAGCTGGTCAGGCGCAAATTGACGCACTCACACGTACGTCTGCGCCGCAGGTGGCGTCCATAACCTCTCAAACGTCGGCATTTGCGTCCTACGCTATTAATGCTGTCCTGGACTCTGCGAGCCGTACGGCGGTTGCAGCCGACAATTCGGTGGCAATACGCAGGGCCTTGTGGCTGCGGGAATGGAAGGCAGATTCGGCTTCCAAAAAGTGCTTAACTGGATTGCCATTTTCTGGCGACCGTTTGTTTGGTGAGAGATTGGATGAAATCATCAAACAATCCAAGGGAAAGGAAACATCCTTACCCCAGGCCAAACCAAAAACACCCCAACAGAGGAGGGGACAGTCGAGGTTTCGGTCCTTTCGGGGTGCGGGCAGGTCCCAATTCTCCTCGTCCAAAAGGCCGCAGAAGGATCAGAGGAACTCCGACGCATGGCGGTCTAAATCACGCCCTAAAAAGACCGCCGGAGGTGCCGCTACTAAGGCGGCTTCCTCATGACTTACGGCCTCCTCACACCGCATCCTCGGTCGGTGGCAGGCTCTCCCGCTTTTGCGACACCTGGCTGCCACAAGTAAAAGACCGTTGGGTGTGAGACATTTTGTCTCACGGTTACAGGATAGAGTTCAGCTCTCGTCCTCCGACTCGATTCTTCAGAACATCTCCGCCTCCCGAGCGAGCCGAGGCTCTTCTGCAGGCGGTGGGCATTCTGAAGGCAGAAGGAGTGGTGGTCCCGGTTCCTCTTCAGCAACAGGGTCACGGTTTCTACTCCAACCTGTTTGTGGTTCCAAAGAAGGACGGGTCCTTCCGTCCTGTTTTGGACCTAAAACTGCTCAACAAACACGTAAGGACCAGGCGGTTCCGGATGGAATCCCTCCGCTCAGTCATCGCCTCAATGTCCCAAGGAGATTTCCTAGCATCGATCAATATCAAGGATGCTTATCTCCACGTACCAATTGCTCCAGAGCATCAGCGCTTCTTGCGCTTCGCCATAGGAGACGAACACCTTCAGTTCGCGGCACTGCCGTTCGGCCTGGCGACAGCCCCAAGGGTTTTCACCAAGGTCATGGCTACAGTAGTTGCGGTCCTCCACTCTCAGGGTCACTCAGTGATACCTTACTTAGACGATCTGCTGGTCAAGGCACCCTCTCAAGAGGCATGCCAACACAGCCTCAACGTTACTCTGGAGATTCTCCAGAGTTTCGGGTGGATCATCAATTTTCCAACGTCAAATCTGACACCGGTCCAATCGCTGACATATCTTGGCATGGAGTTTCATACTCTTCCAGCGATAGTGAAGCTTCCGCTGGACAAACAGCGTTCACTACAGACAGGGGTACAATCTCTCCTTCAAGGTCGGTCACACCCCTTGAGGCGCCTCATGCACTTCCTGGGGAAGATGGTGGCAGCAATGGAAGCAGTCCCTTTCGCGCAGTTTCACCTGCATCCACTTCAATGGGACATCCTACGCAAGTGGGACAGGATGCCGACGTCCCTAGACAGGAACGTCTCCCTCTCTCAGGCAACCAAAGCTTCCCTTCGGTGGTGGCTTCTTCCCACCTCATTATCGAAGGGGAAATCCTTCCTACCCCCATCCTGGGCGGTGGTCACGACGGACGCGAGTCTGTCAGGGTGGGGAGCAGTTTTTCTCCACCACAGGGCTCAGGGTACGTGGACTCAGCAAGAGTCCTCACTTCAGATCAATGTTCTGGAGATCAGGGCAGTGTATCTTGCCCTAAAAGCGTTCCAGCAGTGGCTGGAAGGCAAGCAGATCCGAATTCAGTCGGACAACTCCACAGCGGTGGCTTACATCAACCACCAAGGTGGGACACGCAGTCGGCAAGCCTTCCAGGAAGTCCGGCGGATTCTGCTGTGGGTGGAAGCCACAGCATCCACCATATCCGCAGTTCACATCCCGGGTGTAGAAAACTGGGAAGCAGACTTTCTCAGTCGCCGGGGCATGGACGCAGGGGAATGGTCCCTTCACCCGGACGTGTCTCAGGAGATCTGTTGCCGCTGGGGGATGCCGGACGTCGACCTAATGGCGTCACGGCACAACAACAAGGTCCCAACATTCATGGCTCGATCTCAAGATCACAGAGCTCTGGCGGCAGACGCCTTAGTTCAGGATTGGTCGCAGTTTCGGCTTCCTTATGTGTTTCCTCCTCTGGCACTGTTGCCCAGAGTGTTACGCAAGATCAGGGCCGACTGCTGCCGCGTCATCCTCGTCGCTCCAGACTGGCCGAGGAGGTCGTGGTACCCGGATCTGTGGCATCTCACGGTCGGCCAACCGTGGGCACTGCCAGACCGACCAGATTTGCTGTCTCAAGGGCCGTTTTTCCATCTGAATTCTGTGGCCCTCAACCTGACTGTGTGGCCATTGAGTCCTGGATCCTAGCGTCTTCAGGATTATCTCAAGAGGTCATTGCCACTATGAGACAGGCTAGGAAACCAACATCCGCCAACATCTACCACAGGACGTGGAAAATATTCCTGTCGTGGTGCTCTGCTCAGGGGTTTTCTCCCTGGCCATTTGCCTTGCCCACTTTCATCTCAATCAGGACATCTCCTTACCCTCGTTTTGTCCTCATCCAGTTCACCAATGTGAAAAGGATTTGCACTTGTTAGATCTGGTGAGAGCACTCAGACTCTACATTTCACGTACGGCGCCCCTGCGCCGCTCGGATGCACTCTTTGTCCTTGTCGCTGGCCAGCGTAAAGGGACACAAGCTTCCAAGTCAACCCTGGCTCGGTGGATCAAGGAACCAATTCTCGAAGCTTACCGTTCCTCGGGGCTTCCGGTTCCCTCAGGACTGAAGGCCCATTCTACCAGGGCCGTGGGAGCGTCCTGGGCCTTGCGACACCAGGCTACGGCTCAGCAGGTGTGTCAGGCAGCTACCTGGTCGAGCCTGCACACTTTCACGAAACACTATCAGGTGCATACCTATGCTTCGGCAGATGCCAGCCTAGGTAGGCGAGTCCTTCAGGCGGCGGTTGCCCACCTGTAGGACGGAGCCGTTACGGCTCTATTATGAGGTATTATTTACCCACCCAGGGACTGCTTTTGGACGTCCCAATTGTCTGGGTCTCCCAATAAGGAGCGACAAAGAAGAAGGGAATTTTGTTTACTTACCGTAAATTCCTTTTCTTCTAGCTCCAATTGGGAGACCCAGCACCCGCCCCTGTTTTTGTATACACATGTTGTTCATGTTAAATGGTTTCAGTTCTCCGATATTCCTTCGGATTGAATTTACTTTAAACCAGTTTATAATTTTTTCCTCCTACGGGCTTTTGCACCAAAACTGATGAGCCCGTGGCAGCACGGGGGTGTATAGGCTGAAGGGGAGGGGCTTTACACTTTTAGTGTAATACTTTGTGTGGCCTCCGGAGGCATAGCTATACACCCAATTGTCTGGGTCTCCCAATTGGAGCTAGAAGAAAAGGAATTTACGGTAAGTAAACAAAATTCCCTTCTTTACCCTTATCTGTACAGGAGGAGCGTCACTACATAGATTACATAGCTGAAGTGCAGCACAGATTCATCTCAACTAAAAGCAGAGCTCCTCAGATCAGATATTTATAGGACACTTCAATAAATTCACAAGAATTTGGGAAAGTTATTTTAGGAGTCAGTTCATTTCATTCCGACGCCACCAAAATGGACAGACTCCACAGCCCTGGCTGCAAAACAAGTAATAGGGAAGGTGCACTGAACTGCCCAGCTGAGCGCCTGTGCTTGCTATCAGTCATTTTTTTGCTGATAGTTAATCATCTGTATGCAACATTCAGAGTCATGTACCAATGAACCTAAAATACAAATAAATACTGAAACATGATTTCTTATATAATTGCCAACAAGAAACTATTCGTTCAAGATTCAGATTGAGTGCAGTACCACCAGTTAACCAGCAGGGGATGCCGCTGCCATTGTTGTACATCTCATGTGATCCTGTTCTACCAAGGAAGCAGTTAAGATCCCAGTATGTGCGGCACAAAAAAAAAAACAAAAAAACAAACACCTGTCACTTATAGCTTCAAATGCGGCTTCTCTGGCCGTACAACAACCCTGAACCTGCAGCCCGAGAGCAGACAGAAAATCTGCAATATTCTGATTGCAGCTCAGTATCTCACACTAGATTCGTACATTTATAGGATTTGGAGCAATCCAATAACAGAGGCGATATTATGCCTGGTACATGACATGGAGAGTAAATAAAACACTAAATAGACAGCCTGCATTGTGGCTCCTTAGGCCCTGCACTATTCATAGCACATTAGATCAGGATTGCTGGCGTGTTACATTAAGATTACATTTTAAACTGTAATACGCTGTTTGATAAGCGAGAAATTGTCCAAGTTTCTTCTGCGCACATCAGAATGTTCTAGATGTTCAAGATCATCCTCAGATTTAAAGAGCTGTGGCAAAGTCATATGACAAACCTTATTTATGCTGATGCAGTCACTGTATGCATACATTACAGATCCTGAGTTACATCCTGTATTATACTCCAGAGCTGCAATCACTATTCTGCTGGTGCAGTCACTGTGTACATACATTACTTATACTGTACTGATTCAGAGTTACCTCCTGTATTATACTCCAGAGCTGCACTCACTATTCTGCTGGTGCAGTCACTGTGTAGATATATTACATTACTGATCCTGAGTTACATCCTGTATTATACTCCAGAGCTGCACTCACTATTCTGCTAGTGCAGTCACTGTGTACACACATCACTGGTGGACCGACAAAAAAGTGGCTGCTGTACAAGAATTAATGGGCCCTTTGAAGGCCAAGAGCTCATCAAACTGTACAGTTCCACCTGATTTGGAGGTAGAAATAGGCCCCTGTGCACAGGTTGCACCAATCATATATATCCACCCCTGCATTACATTACACTGTATTCTACTTTAAAGCTGCACTGATTCTGATGGAACAGTCACTGTGTACATACATTACTTATCCTATACTGAAATACACCAGCAGAATAGTGAGTACAGCTTTGGGAGTATAATACAGTGTGTACCTCAGGATCAGTAATGTATGTTCACAGAATAGTGAGTGCAGCTCTGGAGTATTATACAGGATGTAACTCGGGGTTAGTACAGTATAAGTAATGTAAAGTAGGTACACAGTGACTGCACCAGCAGAATAGGGAGTGCAGCTCTGGGGTATAATACAGGAAGTAACTCAGGATCAGTAATGTATGTACACAGTGACTGCACCAGCAAAATAGTGAGTGCAGCTCTGGAGTATAATACAGTTTGTAACTCAGGATCAGTAAGTAGAATAGTGAGTGCAGCTCTGGAGCTCCTCACAGAGAATAAGTAATGTATTTACCAGTTATTTAAGCATATTTAAAATGGATTATTCTCTACTTAAAAGGGAACCAGTCACCAGTTTTTTTTTCCCTATAAGCCGTGGCCACCACCACTGGGCTCTTATATAACAGCATTCTAACATGCTGTATATAAGAGCCCAGGCCGCTGGGTATCACATAAAACACACTTTAATACTCACCTAGAAGGTCGCTCCGGTGCACAACGGTCAGATGGGTGGCGCCGTTCTCTGGGACCGGCGCGATGTGTGTATGACATAGACACGTCATGCATCACGGCTTCAGAATAAAGAAGACCAAGATGGCCGAAAGGGGAGGCGCCGGTCCCGGAGAACGGAGACACCCATCTAACCGTTGTGCACTGGAGCAACCTTCTAGATGAGTATTCGAGTGTTTAGGTTATACACAGCGGCCTGGGCGCTTATATACAGTATGTTAGAATACTGTATATAAGAGCCCAGTGGTGCTGGAAGCCGAACTATGCCATTCGTCTGAACAATTAACAGGAGTGCACCGCTCCCCTTCAATATTTAAAAATAAAAACAAATAAACTCCAGGAGGCAGAAGAGCAGTGCTCCCCTAAAACTAAGAATGAGAGACCCCCTTTACGTTGTAGAATGGTGTTGTGGTGGGGGTGAATATACCTTTTTGGTCCTTAATGATGAATTTAAAAAAAACATTTCTACACAGACCGCTCTGCAAATAGTTTTATTATGCTTTGATATTCCATCAGGTTGTCGTTCAGGTTTAGTGACCCTTTAAACAGTGGAGGTTTTTCGCCAACATTGTAACATGTGGTAAGTGCACTTAAGGATTGTGAACAACCCTGGTCAGAAAGTGACCTCACATATAAGCCACAGACACGTCGTAACCAGCAGAGATCTACAAGATACTGATTTCCATTGACAAAAAAAAAATTAATCAGAACATGGTGGACAATTCCATAAATCCTCTTATGATACAAATAATTTATTGATCGACCTGTTCTCAGAACAAGACCCATATTCCCAGACTTAATATAATTAGAAAATAAAATAGAAACTGATCTCTTCGAGTCACGGGTGTCAGACACAGTCCGGACGTCCGATACTGTAGCAAAAAAGTTGAAAAAAATTGATAACTAAAATATTCCAGCAGTTCAAATGTAGATTTTAAAACGTGTTAGCTCACATATACATATGTATACACATCTCTATACGGCCTCCCTTGTGGTTAGGCTCCAGTCTCCGCCTAGTGGTAGTGCTGAGAACTGCACTGTTGAGGTTGAAGGTGTCTGTTGATGAAGCGAGTGCTATCGCGTTTTCTGCTTTTTATTGCTTTTTCTAGCTTTGCTTTTCTTTTCAGTTCTTCCTCTTCACGCTGCAACTCTTCCAGGTCCTCCTGTATGCCTAATCGCAAGCTGGGGAGAGGGGGGGAAAGAAAATTAAAAAAAAAAAATGACAAGGTATTATAGACTAGTTCTGCAAAGTAAAAACCCTTGGGATTAAATCTTTCCACAATTTTGAGTGAAATCCAGAGATGGATTAACAGATTATCTGGCATTGTGCTACCTAGTAGGGCCAGGGCTCCTTGCTAGGTGTCTTTTTTATTATTTACTAGCTGTAGTACCCAGGCCGGGATACCTGTCTCGCCCCCCCCAATCTGTCTGTCTATCCCCCCCCCCCCCCCATCTGTCTATCCCCCCCCCCCCCCATCTGTCTATCCCCCCCCCCCCCATCTGTCTATCCCCCCCCCCATCTGTCTATCCCCCCCCCATCTGTCTATCCCCCCCCATCTGTCTATCCCCCCCCCCATCTGTCTATCCCCCCCCCATCTGTCTATCCCCCCCCCATCTGTCTATCCCCCCCCCCATCTGTCTATCCCCCACCCCCCATCTGTCTATCCCCTCCCCCATCCGTCTATCCCCTCCCCCATCCGTCTATCCCCTCCCCCATCTGTCTATCCCCTCCCCCATCTGTCTATCCCCCCCCATCTGTCTACCCCCCCCCATCTGTCTATCCCCCCCCCCATCTGTCTATCCCCACCCCCCATCTGTCTATCCCCTCCCCCATCCGTCTATCCCCTCCCCCATCCGTCTATCCCCTCCCCCATCTGTCTATCCCCTCCCCCATCTGTCTATCCCCCCCCATCTGTCTACCCCCCCCCATCTGTCTATCCCCCCCCCATCTGTCTATCCCCCCCCCCATCTGTCTATCCCCCCCCCATCTGTCTATCCCCCACCCCATCTGTCTATCCCCCCCCATCTGTCTATCCCCCACCCCATCTGTCTATCCCCCACCCCATCTGTCTATCCCCTCCCCCATCTGTCTATCCCCTCCCCCATCTGTCTATCCCCTCCCCCATCTGTCTATCCCCTCCCCCATCTGTCTATCCCCTCCCCCATCTGTCTATCCCCTCCCCCATCTGTCTATCCCCCCCCCCATCTGTCTATCCCCCCCCCCATCTGTCTATCCCCCCCCCCCATCTGTCTCTCTATCCATCTCCCCACCGACATATTACCTCACACATAAGCTTCTTATACTAACATTGTCCTTTGTTCCTATAGCAACCAATCGCACCTGCTATTAACCTTAAGCTCATAGTTCCATTGACTTTAATGGATGCAGGTTTTTTGAAGAGTAACTAAAGAGCGGGGTTAAATTTTCCTGTCAAAACAGTCTATGACATTTCCTGAGTCACATGGGGTGTCTGTGCAAAATTTTGTGATTGTAAATGGGACGGTGAGGATTAATTTAGCGGACAAGCAGCTTTATATAATAATAATAATAATAATAATAATTATTATTGTTAATAATAAACCCTTTAGATGCTGCAGTTGCCTTTTGATCATGGCATCTAAAGCGTAAAAAAAACAGTAATGCAATTAGCAGGAGGCCCTGAGCGTTTGGGATCACGGTGGCTCAGTGGTTAGCACTGCAGTCTTGCGGTGGCTCAGTGGTTAGCACTGCAGTCTTGCGGTGGCTCAGTGGTTAGCACTGCAGTCTTGCGGTGGCTCAGTGGTTAGCACTGCAGTCTTGCGGTGGCTCAGTGGTTAGCACTGCAGTCTTGCGGTGGCTCAGTGGTTAGCACTGCAGTCTTGCGGTGGCTCAGTGGTTAGCACTGCAGTCTTGCGGTGGCTCAGTGGTTAGCACTGCAGTCTTGCAGCGCTGGGGTCCTGGGTTCAAATCCCACCAAGGACACCATCTGCAAGGAGTTTGTAATGTTCTCCCCGTGTTTGCGTGGGTTTCCTCCGGGTTCTCCGGTTTCCTCCCACACTCCAAAGACATACAGATAGGGACTCTAGATTGTGAGCCCCAATGGGGACAGAGTTGCCAATGTATGTAAAGCGCTGTGGAATTAATAGCGCTATATAAATGAATAAAATTATTTATTATTATTATCTCTGCATGGGTGCCACGTTCGATTGTATTGACGCCACTAAAGTTCAAACCAAAAAAGTAGACCCATAGGCTCCCTTCCCTACCACTAATTTGGAGGCCACTGGGCATTTTCCACCTGCAGTTTGCAGTACACCAGGGGCATGCACAGAATGGCAGCAGATCTTAGGTAAATAATTTATAAATTATGTTCTGGGGTATGATAACTTTTAGAATAAGCACTTTATGTGGTAGAGGGTATAGGACAGCATTATCAGTTTGTAAGGGGCACAACAGTGGGGTTTATTACTGTGTGGTGCACCATGAGGAGCAATGGCAATGTGACCACCAAGGTGCTTATAACCACTGATAGGAAGGTGCATGCTGGTTTGAGGGCCCACTCATGTGCTTTTCCCCCCACCCAGTGTGCTGGACCCCTTTGGTTAAATAGCCGGCCCCTGCTGCTGAGTCACAGATAATCCCTGACACTGAAGGCTATTCTCTCTGGTATCAGGCGGACTTACCTCCT